>NW_020651082.1:6856900-6982958 GCF_003573695.1 Papaver somniferum | reverse complement strand
AAAAAAAAAAGTAGGGGGTTTAGTACTATTTTATTTATTTGTTACCTTGGTGATGAATGTACGAAAATATTTAAGATTTTAATGTAATCAAAAGAATGTGTTCAAGCAGTTGGTCTGGACCCTGACTCTAAGTTGAATACTCAGATGCAAGCGTCTGTATTAAACATAAATTGTTGTTTGCTACCTGGATTTTAACTACTCAACTTAAAAGTACGAAGGTTTCAACTTTCAGCTTATAATAGGGGAGTCATGTATCATGGCTCAAGTCATGGGACTCAACTTCGTAGAATTTTCCTGAGTCAAGAAGACTTTTTTTCTGTAGACGGTGCAGGGGACTGCAGTCATTTTTCACGTGTTTTGCCTTTGTAATTCACAAAATTGGTTAAAAAGATCAAAATCAACAATTCCTTGGTGAAAAAGACATCTAGGTTTTGATACCGTTTAAATGGACAAAAATGTTAAAATAGCCAGAATATAAACAGTTTCATCCTACCCATTTTCAAATACTTTTTCTTATTTTTAATTTACATCAGGATGCATCCTCGCTATTTTTTAAGTTTAAGCCAGGATGAATCCAGTTTCATCCTTGCTATCTTTTATTTGTAATTTTCTACTTTTCCAAATATAAGCAACCAATAATTGTTGAGTATGTTTTTTCTTTTCTTTTTTTTATTATTTAAACAAGAGAAATAGAAAACCTGGCGAGATTGGGGTATACCCAGATTAATTGGGATATATCCATTTTATTCCTATACAAACTAGTTGACATACTAAAAAACCATGCCGACTGAAACTTGGTTTTGAAAATTTTCAAAATCAATTCACCCTATGAGGTTCATCTGTGATGAAATCGAAAATCAAAACAAAACCAAAAATCCAAATCAAAACAAAACCAAAAAAAAAAAAAAAGTGGCTACCGGATTTGAGATTGGGTATGATTTTGTACTCAATCTCAAACCGAGTACAAATTCATACGCGGTTTGAGATTGGGTTCAAAATCATACCCAATCTCAAATCCCTTATGAATTCAACATTTTTGCTAAAAGACGGCAGGGTAATTTTTGTCGACCTTGCCAACTAATACTAGTCGGCAGTTTCCTAGGGTGAATATCACACCGACTTTTCATCTCTGAAATTAGCATTTACAGGGTCGGCAAGGTATTCATCCTCATACCTTGCCGACTATAGTTTAGCCGACATGTTATGAATTTAGTACCTTGCCGACTAATCATGCATCTGTAACACCTTTCTCTGTATTGCGAAAATCCTATAGTCGGCAGGGTATTTTTTTGTCGACCTTGGCGATTATAAGTTAGCCGACAAGGTAAGAAATCAATACGATGCCGACTAGTGAAGCATTTACAACAGTCTCCTGTGTGTCAAAAAACAAAGAAGTCGGCATCTTCTTCATTCGAAAACCTTGCCGGCTGAAGTATAGTCGGCATCTTCTTCTTTCGACGACCTTGCCGGCCAAAGTACAGTCGACATCTTCTTCATTCGTCGACCTTGTCGACTTTTCATGGTTTCAGAACTGAAAGTGTTGATTTCTTCTATAATTTTGAGTATGATTTTATACATCAGCTTTGCAATCTCCTTCAGAGAAGTGTTTGGGTAGTATGCTTTCATTTCCGTTGCAAAAACTTTTTTCAAAACAATTTTTTCATCAAAAATCTGCCCACATGAGTTCAATCAGAAATATAATTTCATAACTTAAGTTTTAATCTACTCATAAGTTTTAATCTAAATTCGGTTAATTAACCTAATCAGAATTTTTAGTGTTGATTAAACAAGGTTATATTGACCATTTAGAAAATACAAGGTTAAGAGGTGGCTTCTTTTACTTCAAAATGACCTAACTTTTGTCTCATTAGGTATACCCCAATTAATTTGGGTATACCTCAATCAAGCTAGGATAGAAAAGTGAAGACTTCTTTTTCGAACAAAAGCAATCGATATATTACAAGTGAAGAAAGTTTACATCATAAGCTAAGTGAGGAATTAACATCTCAGGTGGATGTAACCACCATTCCTCACAGAGGTGTAACCTGCGAACTGCTTTAGCTAGAGCATCAACAGATTTATTTGCACTCCTATTTACATACACACAAGACCACCCAGAATTATAATGTTGATTATACAAACTGACACACCTATTTAACAGAGAATTTGATTGCCAGGGAGGTAGAGGTAAACCTGCAGTTACATAGAGAACTATATTTTTACAGTCAGACTCAAATATAACCCTATTTCACTTCTGATTTACAGCTCGTAACATAGCTTCAAGAAGAGCCCAAGTTTCTGCTTGATTAACATGGACAACTCGCTTTAACATTCCTTTTCCTGCAATAAATGCTCTTGTAGAGTTTCTCAGTATCATAACAATTCCATCTAAATAAATTTCTTTTCCAAATGAAGCATTAACATTCATCTTTAATGTGTCTGGTGGTGACGGAATTGAATGATACACATGACCTACAGGATGTCTTAAATGTCTAGTGTGATGAGATGCTGAAACAGTATTTACAATATCAGTTAAATACTTGAAAAGTGGATATAACACATAGTTAACATTTAGTGTAGCATGTTGAAAAATAACTTGGCACCTAAACTTCCATATGTGCCAAAGGATAGTTGATATTGCATGGATATATGGAGCTTCAGAAGAAAAGTGAAGACTTGATTTAAGTATGTAATCCACTTTTACTCACAAAAGTAACGATAACGGGGTTAAGTAAACGGAAGTGATAGACACACCGCGGGTTGGATCCCGCAGTGTGCACCGTTTAAGAGTGAGAGAGTGGTTCCCTGGCCCGGTGATTTAGCAGGGGGTGGGTTTAGTGTGGGTCCCACCCCCACTCTCTCACTTTCTTTTCACGAAACAACCCTCGGGAACCAATCCGCGGAATATAAATCATTCTCGTTAAGTAAATCATTAGTTTTACTTGTTTGAAATTTAAGATTGCAAAGCACTAATGACATGTAAATTCCGTAAATCCCAAAACGTTCCTGGAATAAATCTAACACTGAATGGAAATTTTTTGATGTTACTAAAATTTTGTCTTATATGAATTTTGATACTCTTCCCAACAACCTGACGCCCATTAGCAGCCTTAAAAATTCGGCCTCCCTAGAATACGCCTTTCCTGTCCGATTTAAAGGAAATGTTAGAGAAATCTCCAAATGTTGCTCCATGGTTGTAGAAGGATTACTAAATCTGACAGCAAAGATTATGATCTGGAGTTCTTATTATGAGATTTTGAGAATTAGAATACGTTATTTTATTACTAGCCAAGTCTACAAAAGTCGACAGCTCTTTTGACCAAGAAACCACTTTGTTATCTATTTAAGAAATGATTGTCTAAGCAAGCGAATTTTATTAGTTAATCTTGTCGTGTAAAGTTTAAACATACAATTTTTAGCATAGGATTAGGGGACTAAACACATATTTATAAATGGATTAGCTTTAGCTTGAATCAAAACAGTGGATGAATAAAAGATTAGGAAAATCAGCAGCCCCCTTAAAACACGTTTTCTTTTGTTAAGCTCCCATGTCGTCGGTAATCTTAGCTAGAACAACAAAGTCAAAAGCAAGAACTTGCACCAAAACCACCACATTGATTCCCAAGCAAGAGAAAGAGATGAAGACTCTCCATTTCAATGATAAGATGTATGCATGTGAGATTTGGATCGAGGTTGGATAAATCGATAGATCTTTTGACTGGAGAGTCAAAAAAGCGACTACATAGTCTTCATTGACACAATTTAGCACAAAGGATATGAACGCCTTGTGAGATGAGTCAGAAACAGCAAATAGCATCCTAACATATTGCTAGTTTAGCTTCTTGTGTGAATCATGCTCACACGTTCATGAAACTATTGAACAACTAGATTGACATTTCAAGTAAGAAATATTCTTCAGAATGTTCTGACATAATATATATGTAGCACAAAAAACAGTAAGTTTATCTGTCTCCAAGATGTTTGTAACTCGAGCGCATTACAGTAACTTTCATTTCACATCATAGATAAACAAAAACATGTATTCCTGACAAAATCACCTAATCATTAAAGGAGAAACTGATATCCACTTCGCAGATGATCCATGCTTATCGTGTTTAGACAATAACCAGTCACATCACCAAGCAACTTGCATACAATCTCAGTCGTAACTGGCGTTCAAAAATTTAAGCAACTCATTGCGGTTGTTTTCTGCCAATTTGTCCTCCTTCGACTTGTCAAGTTTCAACAAAATCTAGAGAAAACGATCAAAACAGTTACCAAATTGCACTTGTTTTATAAGAAGGATAATACTGATTTTTTTTAATGTCCACGGTTACCTTTTTCCCAGATACAGCACTTCGGCGTACACCGTCTTCTTTGTCGCGTCCCAAGAACTGAACGAACAAACAAACAACAAGATCTAAGTATACAAAGAGAAAAATCCTTTCTGCCAAACTAAAAGAATGAGTGAAGAAGTGTTACCTTTGAAAGCTGAACAGGGCTGCTACTCCTCTCAGCCAGTGATTTCTATATAAGGCTCCAACCATAGCCAGAAAATCCCCAAAACAGAACCAACAGATAGACAAACCCACCAGTTCCATTTATCAGGTTCCAGACCCCAGCTCCAATATCGAAGAGCCAATCCAAAGACAGGCAACAGAAAACATAAGCATCTCGAAAATCGATAGAAAAAATTATACTTGAAAGCTAGATGATGTCTACAGCATGATCAAACGATGAGGCTATCATATAAGAAAACTCCTGGACGACGAATCAAAATGAACATGGCACTTGAAAGAGTTTACCAGAAATCCTTGGAGACCAAGATTCGTGAAGAGATGCAATCCTAAACATGTCGGGTGTGTAGGGTGATGCATTTCAGTTATATACACGTGTTTATTTTTAGTACAATCTTTTTAGTGTACTCTGATACATTTTACTTACGACATAAGTAACGCTTAATCAAATTTAACTACAGAAAGAACCACATATATGAAATGTATGCCCACATCTAATGAACGGACCATGACCGTTGAGTGTGAAGCCCACATGCCCTACACACCCGACATGTTTAGGATCACTTCCCTACACTTCAACAGGTCTCCTCCTTCTAAAGGTTTGCGTAACACTTTTTGATGCAATATTTTCTACTATGTCCTAAGGTTCTTTACATAAAGAATATCTGGCCTAAACTAACATGGATAGGAAATCTAAGTTGCGCACTTCAATAATTTGAACATGAAATATCAAGTCCTGATAGAAAGCTGGGATGACTTGGGAGGCAGTGATGAGTGCTTGATCCACAGCAGCAAAATAAACAGATCAAGTCATACTAACTTAGTAAGACTGGGGTCTCGATGCTCTAGTTGTTGAAAGCTTTCCAGAGTCCAGATAGAATTTTCAAATATAAGCATGTAGTAAATCTGTTGTATTTCATGCAAGGCATGTAAATACATGTAAATACTAAATATCCAATTAAAAGGGAAGTAGCCTACCTCTTTTGACTTGTGCTTATGACGTCTATGCCGATGTGACTTGCTTTTATCTTTCTCCTTGGACTAGTAACAAAAAACCAACCTAAGAAATCCGAGGTAATCACAAAAGACGAGCCCGAAATTAAGAGGTGTCAAAGAGCTACCTTCTTTACTTTGTCATTCTTTTTGTGTTTTTTTCTGTGATAGGATGCCTCGCCCTCAGAAGAACTTGTAGAACTGCAACTCAGAGCCACAAAAATAATAGATCAACTAGATAGCCAAGTACTGTTAGTGCTTCTAAATGAAAGAAAACGAAAAAGATTTCCCAATGAAGATATAATGGATAACACTAAATAGATGGACACAGAACATTTACACATATTGGGCTTTCTACAATTAATACAGCTATTTGTTACTATACGAGTAAGCATTTACACGCGCACAAGGTTTTAAAAAGCGAAAGCATGGAGCAAACCGCTCTAGCATCAAAGCATAAAGCGTCTTGCAAGCGTAAAGCGAAAGCGAGCTTTGCAAAATATATAACAATATACTCGTATATAAATAGAAAAGCAAGAAGTTGTCAACATGATAAAAGAAAAGTAAGAAGTTCTCAACATGACAAAAGGAGCAATTAAACTAACTAAAGCATATTGGCATACTGATACTGCCTATTCTGTCCAAAAGCTATTTAAACAATACTAGCCACGAAGAAGCGACAGAAGAAGAAACGTTTTTAAATGAGGGAATAAAAAAGATATTAGTATTTAGTTAGAAAACAGTAAAACAAACCCTACTGGGCTTTGATTGTTACTTCCAACTATTATGGGTTTAATAAACAAATAAGTTGCGAACTTATCATTATAACAATTTTGAAATTTCCAAGTTTTTGTTTGGTTTTTAAGTTGCAAAATCATCGTTTGTACTTTTTAAGTTATCATTATATTCGCTTCCTAGTCAAGGCATAATTATTCATTTCATCTATTTAGCAATGTGTAGTCATGTCATCCAATAGTTTTCGAAAACAGAGTGCAGCCATCGGTGCAGGGGATATGCAAACTATTAGAATACTAATAGATGACATGACTATACACTGCTTGAAAGTAAGTGATGAGATGAGTCTACCAAAGGGGATGCCACAAATTGGGCTTTCTACAACTAAAACAACTATTCATTGTTATACGAGTAAACATTTACACGCACAATCTAATATTTCATTACAAAGATAAGACAGATGAGGCGACGAGCTATAAGAAGTCATACAAAGATAAGACAGATGAGGCGACGAGCTATAAGAAGTCAATCAGCCAATAGAAAGTGATTGGGAAAAGGATTCATAACCGGAGGCGCGGGAGTTTGATGACAAGCTGAGGAACTACCTCCGGGTGGTACTATGGCCTGTAAAGATGCTAATCCAATTTTCTATGGCAAGTAGAAACTAAAATCTAATTTATATTTTAGATGTTAAGAACCTGATAGTCGCTGAACTAATACACTTTAGTACTAAACCGATACTTAAATTGTGACCTAATAATTCAGGGGGCTATAGGTATGCTACTGCATTGTTCACCTTTCTTTCATAGGGTTTTGGCTTCTGTACCGCTCCTATGTGAGAAAAGTATATACCTAACAGTGCTAGAAGCAAGCAAGATAAAGAGCCTTTCTAATGGACCACCATCACCACTTATACTACTATTACAATGCAATGCAATGCCATGACCCTTATTCTGCACAAGTTCAATACCCATTCGAAAGCCCTAGCTAATCAATCATATTGCTTCCTCTCTAAAATACATTACTAGATTCAACCCCTGGTTGATTCCAACCTTAATAAAATCCAATCTAACAGTTCAAAAACTAAACTTTTATCATAAAAATAATAAAAAAATTCTGTAAATCATACGTAAGGTTCAAAATTACTCTAAGCATACATAAAATTAGAAGGGAAAAAAACCAAAAATTTTATCAATTAGATTTTGAAGAAAACCTGTAAGAATCGGAAGAATAATCATCAGAATCGTGATGCTTTCGTTTCCGTTTCGTTCTGGAGCTACTACCACCTTTGCTGCTGCTGCTGCTGGTCTTTTTACGGATCTTAAGAGATTCTTCTCTATCTTTTCTACGGCGTCGACGACGGCGTAAATCACGAGAGGAAGAAGATGAATCTGATAACGAAGAAGAGGATGTAGAGGAGGAGGCGGCCATGATCGGTTGATTGATTTTTCAGTTGGCTCTGCAGGAAAGAAAGAAGATGAAAGGAAGAAGAAATTGCTTTGTTTCTGTGAAGACCTAGATAGAAAACAATTTATGATGTCACGACTTTATGAAAGAAATCTAACGGCGGATAATTTGTCTGACGTGGTTACTATCTTAAAGAGTCAAAAGGAGCATCTATGTCCACGTCAACTATCTGTGACGTGGCTACTATCCTAGTTAGCAATTCGCGGACGCCTAACGCCTGGTTGGGATAGTTCATATTCGCTAAAAAAAAAATCGGTCAATAGTTCGTTATTCGAAAATAGTTCGGAAGGCATACATACATCTATAATTCTTTTTAAAAACACGAGTTCGATACTAAAAATTCGATACACGTATAATAACAAATATCATTACAATCCAAGATTGCACTAGTTCTTTCTTTCACATATAAATTGAAAACTAAAATCTTACAACATTCGATTGTGCCTAGAAGGGTTCATCCTGTTGTTGTTCAAAAGATGAGATGAAGCTTACAATTACATAAGTTGCAACATACATACATATATCTGATGTATACAAAAACAGTTAAGTTACTGGTAATCTCCCCCTCTTTAATGGCAACAATAAAAATTGAAAACGCTAATCTTTTTTCGTTTTCCCCGAATTTTTCGTTTGGGCACGTATTTTTGATCCGGTTACCTCCGTTAAATTAGGTTCATCTCCAATCACGCCCGTTCAATCCAACTATAAAGAAAACATTCCTTCATCTTTGTCCTCGATCATTCTTCTCCTCCTCCCTCAACACCCTCTCACTAGCTTCTCTAACAGCTAAAATCCCACAAGAATCTTCAATTGAGTTTCGAACGGTTAATGGAGGAGATCAGATATTGAGTCGATTGTTTTTCTTTTCTTCGTTTAGGTATGTACATGTCCTCATATCAAAATTATTTTCTACTGTAATTTTAGGATTCTATCGATTTTCATCTTATCCGTTAGGTATATAATTCCAAACTCTTAATCATTTGACTTTTATTCGAAATTGGGTTTCCCCTGAATTAAGTTAGGGCAACATAAATCTGAGGGGAAAAGATCTGCTTGCTACGTGGCGCAAGATCAAGAGCCGAAGCATCCTACTACAATACAACCATATACACAATGTATACCCAACCACTTAGTCTTATCCTATCTAGTCAGCCTTAGGGGCGTATTTGTAATTGATGCAACCACCTACCCTATAAAAGAGAAATAGGTTATGAGGGATCTTTAGATGGTCTGTTAGCTAAGGCTACTCCCCTCTCTCATATGTCCTCCATAGGTCTTCTTCTTCTTTAGAGCTCCATGAGAGCCTCCATCAATGGAGATTATGTAACACCTCATATTATAGTGATTCACGGTGCATGTAGGTCACCATTGACCGAACCACGTAAAAAATCTGTATCTTCTTTACATTCATGTTCTTTATCTTTCTTTCGTGTATGTTTGTGTATGTTTTGATGGTTAAGATCATCTTGGGTATAGAAGCAGAAAAGATGCAACTACATTTTAGCGCTAGAAACTCGTGAAAGAACATTAATACTTCACTACCAACAAGTTGTGTAAGAGATCCAGTGAAGATCCAGTTGAAATAAGTGCTTTAAGGGCATTAGTGTCAAAGATTCAGGAGTTTCAGACAACAAAACTGTGGCTCGTCCAAACGAAGCTCAAGGAGTGAAAACCAGAGGCGGTGACAAAGAGAAAAGAGGCGAAATATCTACAACGAAGAAAAACTTCATCAACATTGAAATTAACAGATTTCTCATCAACAATCAACTGGAATCGAAATCCTTTCTTCCTATCTCTTTATCTCGTTCTTAGGCGGGGTTTGGTAATGCTTTTATTTTTCCAAAAGCACTTTTAAAACCTATGTGTCAATAATTTTTAAAATTGGTGTTTGGTAAAAAAAACTCAAAGTGCTTTTTACCCAAAGCACATCCCAAATTCCTCAGTTTTTAAAAGCTTGGGATGAGGAGATTTTAAAAGCTATAAAAGCATAAGATTTGGTCCTACCAAAATTTAATGCTTGATTTATCCTTTTTGTCCTTATTTTATTTTGTAAATGACAAAGATTACCCTTAAATACATATATAATCAATTATTGATTTCTTATATTGTATTTTTTAAATTTTATTTTATTTTATTTTCAAACATCTAGTAAATTTGATATTTTATATATTTATATCTAATAGAAAAAAAATTAAGTATTTTTAAATCCAATAAAATTGAATAAAACTATTTTCAGAGATGTCTGTTTTTGTCATTTGCCACAACAACAATGGTTGAATTTGATATTTTACCAAACACACTTTAATTGCTTTTTTAATCATCTTTAACCTTAATTAATATTTTACCAAACATCTAACTGCTTTTTTCTCACAGCACAGCAACGCACAGCAGAAAAGTGCTTTTATAAAAGCCGCAACAATTCCAAACTAAGCCTTATTATCTCAGATCTATGAGTTCTGAGAGAAAACTCTCATAGAAATTTCAATTTGATTTTCAGAAAAATCTAAAATTTCTTTCAAAATCTTCATTGAAAACAAGTTCTGGCTATAGATCTATGATTACAAACCTTGTTTTACAAACCCATTTAGGGATTTTCTCTGAAAAACAGAAAAACGGTGGTTTTAACTTGATTTAGGTTTTCCCCTATGAATAAAATTGCATGAACAGTTGATGATGCATCTCGTGCTTCATACTATAAGAGATAACTTTGGTTTTCGTTGACTAATAACCCGCACAATTTGTTTTCTGCAGCTACATTGTTATAAAAATGGCACATATTATCTGTTAGAAAATCCTGGCCGTAATAGCCGAAACGGATAGGTAAACCAACCGTATTTCATTTACGGTTGGAAAATACCTATATGTTTATTTCACTAATAACCCAATGATACTTCGAATCCATGTTACGACTAGATATCCAGGTTGAATGTCTATTTCACGGCCAGGACTCCAAATTGTAAACCTGACATAAAGTAAAAATCCAGTTTTACGGCTTGCATTCCTAGCCATAAATCTGACGTACCACAGAACCTACAGGTTTATACATACGGCTTGGTCGACTCAGTAAATTCCTAGTCGTAAATACAAGAATTTCCTTTTGTACCACATTCTATCGGCTACTTTTTGAATTTTGAAAAATAGATCCTTTAGAAGGCTGATTTATAGAAGGTTTTAGCTGATCAACCACTTATTTATACTTAGAATAACTCCACCTCCATGTAAGCACTCATTCCAAATCAAAACCACACCTTCTACGTACATTAATGATCTCCACCAAAATCCTTACAAACTCAATGCAACGTACTCAAAGGATAAACCCCACTTTACTCTGGATGAAGACTTATGTCTTTGCAAATTTTTTTTACTGTGCTATTCAAAGAGGGGAAAAGAACGAAAGAAAGGTGGTTTAGCCAGTCAATCGCATTAGAGTAAGATTTTTTGAAATTTTTTGTCGTGAAACAGGTAATACTAGTAACCACGATGAAGTTGAATTTTATCTTCGATTTTCAGATATAAGCAATAAAGTGGAAGAATATATGGCTTTACTTCGTATTTGCAAGCAACTTCGACTTAGACGTGAGACAAATGATGAAGTCGTAGCTCAAGCTAAGAAGGAATGGATAAAATGAAAAGGTTATGATTTCAACTTCGAAGCTCGCCGTCATCAAAAACGAAAGGGTTTTTATTAAAACAAACTTTGTATGTAAAGAGTTTTATTACGGTCTAATTAATGAAAGTATTATTACCTTTCAATCGTAGTATGTATTCATATTAAAACTCTAAATTTCTTAACTTACATATTCATTTACGGATGGGAAAATTGCCTTCTGAACATGTTAACCCAGCCGTAATATAGGCTTGGCTGATTCTGAACCAAATAACGGCCATAAGTTCTTCACTTCCCATCCGTTATGCTTATTTACATCTGGGAGTTCCTCAGTATCCGGCTGTGTTTACCATTTTACGGCTGGTTTGACACATTATCCCCGCCGTAACACGTAAAAAACTCAAATTTTTCCCAGATTTTTAACGGATTTGAATCGATAAAATTGCTATTAGGTGTTGATTATAAGGTTTTCCTGAGTATTCTGACGAAAGGTTTCATCAAAGTTTTTTCACCAAAATCATATTTCTCCTTCTTCAAAATCTAAGAAAATAAAGTTTTGATTTTGAAAAAGATTGATCATTTGATTAGTCTAATCCAATCACTAATGCTGATTAGTTAGCTTAATCATTTTTATTAGCACAAGTCAAATTGAGGGTAGATTATTTATTACAGAAAAAATCAGGATAAGGGGTTCTATGGATCGCTATTTCATGACGCAATGCAGCACAGTAAATCTAGCCGTTTGCCGCCCCAATAATAATAGGATTCTATTTTTTTTTTATGAAGATAGAGTTCGAGACTCCGAGTCTGAGTACATCCCCTTAATTAAACACGTAAATATTGTACACAATGCTTTAACTTGGCAAAGTCTTGACTTTGGAAATGAGTAACAATTAGTCACATCTGAAATGTATACATTGACAAGTTGATAACTATTAGGAGAGTTATATTTATGGGCTCGAGACTCTTGGATTGAGACCCATCTTCACAGTCTCAGTTTGAGACCCAAGACCCATCTTCACAGTCTCAGTTCACAGTTATCACCACTGTTATGGACAGTCCAATGATTCCACTGTGATGGACTGTCCAATGATTCAACTGTTATGGACAGTCCATTGTAAGGTCGAACTCTAGGGTTGTATATCTTGTATAAGAGGCAGACTGAATGAATGAATGAAACACGAAACTATTTTGATATATGTGTTTTACAAAATCTAACATGGCATCACGAGCCAGAGTTGATTAACACGAATAAACCCTAGAACAGTAAACATGGCGGATGATACAGAATCATCTAAAAGAGGAAAAGAGGTAGAAAACAACATGCAAAAGAAGAAACCAGAATATCATCTGGGATCAAGTGATGGACCAGGGATTATCATCACACCTATTGTATTAAAGGGAGCAAACTATGATGAATGGGCTAGAGCAGTGAGAAGATCATTGATAGCCAAACGAAAATTTGGTTTTGTTGATGGAACCATCAAAGAACCAACAGAACCTGAGGAGTTAGAGGAGTGGATTGCAGTGCATTCGATGCTGGTCTCTTGGATCAGCAATACATTGGAGACAAATATTAGATCAACGTTGGGGGATTATGATGATGCGAGCATGTTATGGATGCACTTGAAGAGGAGATTTTGTGTTGTAAGTGGAACTCGGATCTGCCAGTTGAAAGCTGCCTTAAGTGAATGCAAACAGAAGAAAACTGAGGAGGTTGCAGTGTACTATGGGAGATTTAACAAGATATGGGATGAGATGGTGACGTACATGAAGATACCAAAGTGTAGCTGTGGCCAGTGCACGTGTAACATTGCAACACAGGTTAGTACGTTGAGAGAAGAAGATTTCTTACACTATTTTTTGATTGGTTTGGATACCATGTATAGCTCCCTGCGTGAACAATTACTGGCAAGAGAACCACTGCCATCTATAGATGTGTCTTATCAAGCTGTGGTTAATTCGGAACGTCTAAAATTGGGGGAAGGAGTTGTGTCGTCTCAGACACAGGAAAATATTATGGCGTTCAAGGTTCAGTCAGATCAGCGTCCATACAATAATATGTATGATCCTAACAAATTTTGCAAGCATTGTAGCCGAGAAGGGCACTCACAGGAAGGGTGTTTTCAGCTGATTGGATACCCGGAATGGTGGGGTGACAGACAAAGAGGTGGAAGAGGATATGGTCGAGGAGGCCGAACTGGTGGTAGAGCTGGTGGTAGAGGACGTGCTGGTGCCGGTTTTGTGAACAGCAGAGGAGGTAGAGGACAAGACAATATACGTGCGCATAATTTGAACATCTCGGGAGCAACATCATCATCTCATCCTGCCACTGGATCTTCAGGAGATGCATCAGGACTGACAGGCGTGACTGCAAGTCAAGTTCAGCAGGTTCTTGAATATTTAAATTCAAGAAAAATCAGTTCCCAACTCCAAGGTAAGACAAATCAAACATCCTGGATTATAGACACAGGAGCTACAAATCATGTCACGTGTAAAAGAGATGATATGATAAATGTAAAAGATATTAGAGCATGTTCAGTGGGACTGCCGGACGGAAAATATGCTCACTCTGAGAAAATAGGAACAGTTATTCTTCCTGGTGGTTTGAGATTGGACAATGTGCTTTATGTGCCACAGATAACTTGTAACTTGATTTCGGTTACACAACTCATTGATGAGGTAGTATGTAATGTTCAATGTACTAACACTTTATGTCTTATACAGGACCGGTTGACGAGGAAGGTGATTGGAGTGGGTGAGCGACGAGGTGGACTATATATGTTCTGTTGTGTGCCTCCAGTTAAAGTGCTTACGGTGAGTGAAGATACGTATGAGCTGTGGCATCAGCGATTGGGACATCCATCAGAGAAAGTGTTACAACAGTTACCAGGTCTGGGTAGATTATTGAAGAAAAATAATGATGCGTGTGATATTTGTCCACGTGCAAAACATCGTAGAAGTAGTTTTGCTAGTAGTTTGAGCAAATCCAGTTGTAGTTTTGATTTGGTTCATATAGATTTATGGGGTCCTTATAAGACGTGCTCGTCTTCTGGAGCACAATATTTTTTGACAATAGTAGATGATTTTTCAAGAGGTGTGTGGATTTATTTAATTCAAAGCAAAACTGAGGTTGCAACAATATTTCTTAACTTTATTGCGCTTGTGAAACGTCAATTTGGTAAAGAAATCAAAATTGTCAGAAGTGATAATGGAACCGAATTTAATGCATTGCGTGGCTACTTTAAGACTAATGGAATAGTTTTTGAGACATCCTGTGTAGGAACACCTCAACAAAATGGAAGAGTTGAGAGAAAACATCAACACATAATGAATGTGGCAAGAGCTTTGAGGTTTCAAGCAAATTTACCGATCAGATTTTGGGGAGAATGTGCTTTGACAGCAGCGTATTTGATTAATCGTACGCCTACACCGGTTCTAAATAACAAAACTCCATATGAAGTTCTATTTGGGAAACCGGCACCATATAGTCAGTTGAAAGTATTTGGTTGCTTGTGTTATGCACATGATCAAAGTAGTAAAGGGGATAAGTTTGCAAGTCGAGGAAGAAGATGCGTCTTTCTGGGTTATCCTTTTGGGAAGAAGGCATGGCAATTATATGACTTAGACAAGAGACAATTTTTAGTTTCAAGGGATGTAGAGTTTCATGAACATCAGTTTCCTTACATATCTAGGGTACCTGATCAGCCAACTGAGACAGTTCAGGCTAATAATGACGTGTGTTGGAGTGATGATGAAGAAATAGTGCAGCAAGAGAACCCAGAAGATATTACTGAGAACCCAATATACATTACTGAGAACCCAAAAGACAATACTGCGAACCCAGAATATATTACTGGGAACCAGGAAGGTATTACTGCGAACCCAGAAAACATTACTGAGAACCCGGAAGACATTACTGAGAACCCTGAAGATAATACTGAGAACCCAGAATATATTACTGAGAACCCTATGGTCTCGAAGGAAGTGACGGACGCTAGTATGGGTAAAGGAAGGAGACAGAAGATTCCGTCTAGTAGGCTCAAAGGTTTTGTAACGCACACTGTACGACAAAATAGTCCATCTCATGCTCACTCTCCACAATCGTCATCCTCAGGTACGCCGTATCCTTTGACATATTATGTTAGTTGTGATAAATTCTCTACAGTTCATAAAAAGTTTCTTGCAGCAATTACTGCTGGGTCTGCGCCTAAAAATTTCAAAGAAGCCATGAAGTATCCAGGATGGCGTAAGGCAATGGCAGAAGAAATACGAGCTTTGGAAGAACAAGGAACATGGGAATTAGAAGAATTACCGCCGGGAAAGAAAGCTCTTGGTAGTAAATGGATTTACACAGAGAAGTATGATGAGAATGGACAGTTGGTGCGGCTCAAAGCTAGACTGGTGATCTTTGGGAATCATCAAGTAGAAGGGTTGGATTACAATGAGACATTTGCACCAGTGGTGAAAATGACGACAGTGCGGACTTTCCTAGCTGTGGCAGCAATTCAGAATTGGGAAGTACATCAGATGGATGTACATAATGCATTTCTTCATGGAGACTTGGAAGAAGAAGTGTATATGAAAATACCACCTGGATTTTCTCAAGGTAAGTCTAATATGGTGTGTAGGATGAAAAAATCTTTATATGGTTTAAAGCAGGCTCCTCGGTGTTGGTTTGCAAAATTGTCTGCAGCTTTGAAGAATTATGGGTTTCGGCAATCATATTCTGATTATTCTCTTTTTATCATGACTAAGGGAAAAACCCAACTTAATGTTTTGGTCTATGTGGATGATTTGATTGTTGCGGGTAATGATTTGGTTGCGCTTGATCAATTCAAACGTTACTTGGGACAATGCTTCAAGATGAAAGATTTGGGAAAATTGAAGTATTTTCTGGGTTTGGAGGTAGCACGGAGTGCACAAGGTTTTTATATGTGTCAACGCAAATATGCGTTGGATATCATCATGGAAGCAGGTTTATTAGGTGCAAAACCTGCAGAATTTCCAATGGAAACTAATCACCGTCTTTCTTTGGACAAAGGAGATTTGTTCACGGATGTGGAAAAATATCGAAGATTGATTGGGCGTTTAATCTATTTGTCCGTGACTCGGCCAGACCTAGCATATTCTGTTCATATTTTGTCTCAATTCATGCAACTGCCGAGAATAGCACATTGGGAAGCGGCTCTTCGTGTGGTTCGATATTTGAAGAAGAATCCTGGGCAAGGAATTCTGTTGCGCTCTGATAGTGGTCTTAATTTGAAAGGATGGTGTGACTCTGATTGGGCTGGTTGTCCCTTAACTAGACGCTCGTTGACGGGTTGGTTTGTTCTTCTTGGGTATTCTCCAATATCCTGGAAAACTAAGAAGCAACATATTGTTTCTCGTTCGTCAGCTGAAGCGGAATATAGATCTATGGCAGCGGCGACGTGTGAATTAAAATGGTTGAAAAAATTACTGGGTGATTTGGGAGTTCATCATCCACATGGAATGCGTCTTCTCTGTGATAGTCAATCGGCTTTGTATATTGCTCAGAATCCAGTTTTTCATGAACGAACAAAGCATATTGAAGTTGATTGTCATCTGGTTAGAGATGCTATCGTGCAGAAGCTTATTACGCCTTCTTACACTCCTACAACAGTGCAATTGGCGGACATTTTTACTAAATCTTTAGGGAAAGCTCAGTTTCAGTTTCTTATGTCCAAGATGGGCATGTGTGACCTCCATGCTCCGTCTTGAGGGAGGGTATTAGGAGAGTTATATTTATGGGCTCGAGACTCTTGGATTGAGACCCATCTTCACAGTCTCAGTTTGAGACCCAAGACCACAGTCTCAGTTCACAGTTATCACCACTGTTATGGACAGTCCAATGATTCAACTGTTATGGACAGTCCAATGATTCAACTGTTATGGACAGTCCATTGTAAGGTCGAACTCTAGGGTTGTATATCTTGTATAAGAGGCAGATTGAATGAATGAAGGATATACGAAACTATTTTGATATATGAGTTTTACAAAATCTAACATGGCATCACGAGCCAGAGTTGATTAACACGAATAAACCCTAGAACAGTAACCATGGCGGATGATACAGAATCATCTAAAAGAGGAAAAGAGGTAGAAAACAACATGCAAAAGAAGAAACCAGAATATCATCTGGGATCCAGTGATGGACCAGGGATTATCATCACACCTATTGTATTAAAGGGAGCAAACTATGATGAATGGGCTAGAGCAGTGAGAAGATCATTGATAGCCAAACGAAAATTTGGTTTTGTTGATGGAACCATCAAAGAACCAACAGAACCTGAGGAGTTAGAGGAGTGGATTGCAGTGCATTCGATGCTGGTCTCTTGGATCAGCAATACATTGGAGACAAATATTAGATCAACGTTGGGGGATTATGATGATGCGAGCATGTTATGGATGCACTTGAAGAGGAGATTTTGTGTTGTAAGTGGAACTCGGATCTGCCAGTTGAAAGCTGCCTTAAGTGAATGCAAACAGAAGAAAACTGAGGAGGTTGCAGTGTACTATGGGAGATTGAACAAGATATGGGATGAGATGGTGACGTACATGAAGATACCAAAGTGTAGCTGTGGCCAGTGCACGTGTAACATTGCAACACAGGTTAGTACGTTGAGAGAAGAAGATTTCTTACACTATTTTTTGATTGGTTTGGATACCATGTATAGCTCCCTGCGTGAACAATTACTGGCAAGAGAACCACTGCCATCTATAGATGTGTCTTATCAAGCTGTGGTTAATTCGGAACGTCTAAAATTGGGGGAAGGAGTTGTGTCGTCTCAGACACAGGAAAATATTATGGCGTTCAAGGTTCAGTCAGATCAGCGTCCATACAATAATATGTATGATCCTAACAAATTTTGCAAGCATTGTAGCCGAGAAGGGCACTCACAGGAAGGGTGTTTTCAGCTGATTGGATACCCGGAATGGTGGGGTGACAGACAAAGAGGTGGAAGAGGATATGGTCGAGGAGGCCGAACTGGTGGTAGAGCTGGTGGTAGAGGACGTGCTGGTGCCGGTTTTGTGAACAGCAGAGGAGGTAGAGGACAAGACAATATACGTGCGCATAATTTGAACATCTCGGGAGCAACAACATCATCTCATCCTGCCACTGGATCTTCAGGAGATGCATCAGGACTGACAGGCGTGACTGCAAGTCAAGTTCAGCAGGTTCTTGAATATTTAAATTCAAGAAAAATCAGTTCCCAACTCCAAGGTAAGACAAATCAAACATCCTGGATTATAGACACAGGAGCTACAAATCATGTCACGTGTAAAAGAGATGATATGATAAATGTGAAAGATATTAGAGCATGTTCAGTGGGACTGCCGGACGGAAAATATGCTCACTCTGAGAAAATAGGAACAGTTATTCTTCCTGGTGGTTTGAGATTGGACAATGTGCTTTATGTGCCACAGATAACTTGTAACTTGATTTCGGTTACAGAACTCATTGATGAGGTAGTATGTAATGTTCAATGTACTAACACTTTATGTCTTATACAGGACCGGTTGACGAGGAAGGTGATTGGAGTGGGTGAGCGACGAGGTGGACTATATATGTTCTGTGGTGTGCCTCCAGTTAAAGTGCTTACGGTGAGTGAAGATACGTATGAGCTGTGGCATCAGCGATTGGGACATCCATCAGAGAAAGTGTTACAACAGTTACCAGGTCTGGGTAGATTATTGAAGAAAAATAATGATGCGTGTGATATTTGTCCACGTGCAAAACATCGTAGAAGTAGTTTTGCTAGTAGTTTGAGCAAATCCAGTTGTAGTTTTGATTTGGTTCATATAGATTTATGGGGTCCTTATAAGACGTGCTCGTCTTCTGGAGCACAATATTTTTTGACAATAGTAGATGATTTTTCAAGAGGTGTGTGGATTTATTTAATTCAAAGCAAAACTGAGGTTGCAACAATATTTCTTAACTTTATTGCGCTTGTGAAACGTCAATTTGGTAAAGAAATCAAAATTGTCAGAAGTGATAATGGAACCGAATTTAATGCATTGCGTGGCTACTTTAAGACTAATGGAATAGTTTTTGAGACATCCTGTATAGGAACACCTCAACAAAATGGAAGAGTTGAGAGAAAACATCAGCACATAATGAATGTGGCAAGAGCTTTGAGGTTTCAAGCAAATTTACCGATCAGATTTTGGGGAGAATGTGCTTTGACAGCAGCGTATTTGATTAATCGTACGCCTACACCGGTTCTAAATAACAAAACTCCATATGAAGTTCTATTTGGGAAACCGGCACCATATAGTCAGTTGAAAGTATTTGGTTGCTTGTGTTATGCACATGATCAAAGTAGTAAAGGGGATAAGTTTGCAAGTCGAGGAAGAAGATGCGTCTTTCTGGGTTATCCTTTTGGGAAGAAGGCATGGCAATTATATGACTTAGACAAGAGACAATTTTTAGTTTCAAGGGATGTAGAGTTTCATGAACATCAGTTTCCTTACATATCTAGGGTACCTGATCAGCCAACTGAGACAGTTCAGGCTAATAATGACGTGTGTTGGAGTGATGATGAAGAAATAGTGCATCAAGAGAACCCAGAAGATATTACTGAGAACCCAGTATACATTACTGAGAACCCAGAAGACAATACTGCGAACCCAGAATATATTACTGGGAACCAGGAAGGTATTACTGCGAACCCAGAAAACATTATTGAGAACCCGGAAGACATTACTGAGAACCCTGAAGATAATACTGAGAACCCAGAATATATTACTGAGAACCCTATGGTCTCGAAGGAAGTGACGGACGCTAGTATGGGTAAAGGAAGGAGACAGAAGATTCCGTCTAGTAGGCTCAAAGGTTTTGTAACGCACACTGTACGACAAAATAGTCCATCTCATGCTCACTCTCCACAATCGTCATCCTCAGGTACGCTGTATCCTTTGACATATTATGTTAGTTGTGATAAATTCTCTACAGTTCATAAAAAGTTTCTTGCAGCAATTACTGCTGGGTCTGCGCCTAAAAATTTCAAAGAAGCCATTAAGTATCCAGGATGGCGTAAGGCAATGGCAGAAGAAATACGAGCTTTGGAAGAACAAGGAACATGGGAATTAGAAAAATTACCGCCGGGAAAGAAAGCTCTTGGTAGTAAATGGATTTACACAGAGAAGTATGATGAGAATGGACAGTTGGTGCGGCTCAAAGCTAGACTGGTGATCTTTGGGAATCATCAAGTAGAAGGGTTGGATTACAATGAGACATTTGCACCAATGGCGAAAATGACGACAGTGCGGAATTTCCTAGCTGTGGCAGCAATTAAGAATTGGGAAGTACATCAGATGGATGTACATAATGCATTTATTCATGGAGACTTGGAAGAAGAAGTGTATATGAAAATACCACCTGGATTTTCTCAAGGTAAGTCTAATATGGTGTGTAGGATGAAAAAATCTTTATATGGTTTAAAGCAGGCTCCTCGGTGTTGGTTTGCAAAATTTTCTGCAGCTTTGAAGAATTATGGGTTTCGGCAATCATATTCTGATTATTATCTTTTTATCATGACTAAGGGAAAACCCAACTTAATGTTTTGGTCTATGTGGATGATTTGATTGTTGCGGGTAATGATTTGGTTGCGCTTGATCAATTCAAACGTTACTTGGGACAATGCTTCAAGATGAAAGATTTGGGAAAGTTGAAGTATTTTCTGGGTTTGGAGGTGGCACGGAGTGCACAAGGTTTTTATATGTGTCAACGCAAATATGCGTTGGATATCATCATGGAAGCAGGTTTATTAGGTGCAAAACCTGCAGAATTTCCAATGGAAACTAATCACCGTCTTTCTTTGGACAAAGGAGATTTGTTCACGGATGTGGAAAAATATCGAAGATTGATTGGGCGTTTAATCTATTTGTCCGTGACTCGGCCAGACCTAGCATATTCTGTTCATATTTTGTCTCAATTCATGCAACTGCCGAGAATAGCACATTGGGAAGCGGCTCTTCGTGTGGTTCGATATTTGAAGAAGAATCCTGGGCAAGGAATTCTGTTGCGCTCTGATAGTGGTCTTAATTTGAAAGGATGGTGTGACTCTGATTGGGCTGGTTGTCCCTTAACTAGACGCTCGTTGACGGGTTGGTTTGTTCTTCTTGGGTATTCTCCAATATCCTGGAAAACTAAGAAGCAACATACTGTTTCTCGTTCGTCAGCTGAAGCGGAATATAGATCTATGGCAGCGACGACGTGTGAATTAAAATGGTTGAAAAAATTACTGGGTGATTTGGGAGTTCATCATCCACATGGAATGCGTCTTCTCTGTGATAGGCAATCGGCTTTGTATATTACTCAGAATCCAGTTTTTCATGAACGAACAAAGCATATTGAAGTTGATTGTCATCTGGTTAGAGATGCTATCGTGCAGAAGCTTATTACGCCTTCTTACACTCCTACAACAGTGCAATTGGCGGACATTTTTACTAAATCTTTAGGGAAAGCTCAGTTTCAGTTTCTTATGTCCAAGATGTGCATGTGTGACCTCCATGCTCCGTCTTGAGGGAGGGTATTAGGAGAGTTATATTTATGGGCTCGAGACTCTTGGATTGAGACCCATCTTCACAGTCTCAGTTTGAGACCCAAGACCCATCTTCACAGTCTCAGTTCACAGTTATCACCACTGTTATGGACAGTCCAATGATTCCACTGTGATGGACAGTCCAATGATTCCACTGTGATGGACAGTCCATTGTAAGGTCGAACTCTAGGGTTGTATATCTTGTATAAGAGGCAGATTGAATGAATGAATGAAACACGAAACTATTTTGATATATGTGTTTTACAAAATCTAACAATAACAATTCCTATGGAAAAATTTGAAGCAAGGAACAAAAAAAAGTCCCGGTGATTATGAATTCTCTTTCTCTAGTATACAACAGTAGTTTTATTATGTTTGAACAATTGGTACATACATTCAGTATATTTTCTAATCAATATGCGTTCTCTCATATTGATGCATTCAATGGACTGGAGATATCAAGCTCATCATAGTCCAGCTTTGAATGGGATACCAGAACTAGTGATAAACTGACCACCCTTCATGATTGCGGAAGTAGCGGTAAAATCTTTAAGTTGTTCCGCAGTAACTGTGCCGGTCTTGATACCAGGCCACTTGATTCTTCCAGTCAATACAGCACCAGGTCCTTTGTTTTCAAATTCCACAAAGTAACAAGTGTTGATACCGAAATCACCCATCCATTCATGCCAACCCTGAGGGTCAATCAAGTCGCCGATTTCAGTTTGCATGATTACGTGTCTAGCATATGCTTTCCATGGACGACCCAAATAGGATTTCAGTGTCTTCCTGACAGGGAACAACGCTGGGTCAGCCTGGATGGTACAGTCTTGAAGGATGAGTGCACCAGGATCGTTTTCTGTTTTCCTTCCGCTAGCTAGAACCATGTTCGCTTGGTTTTCCATTGGCTTTCTCACAATAAACTTGCAGTTCTGGAACAATGCCACTGCGTTTCCAAAGACGAAGTCTACTGTTCCGGAGATGGTACAATCTCTGTAAAACTGACGTTTGGCGTGTGCATATAGCGTATCTTGGTAACCATCTATCTGGACATTGTAGAGGATGGACATATCTCCAGATACCCTCAAAGCCACAGCTTGATGGTTAGCTGCACCAGCAGTGTTCTCGAATCCAATATCCTTAGCCATGAAACCGTATCCAACGACACCTGTTTGTTCATCATTCAATCAGTCAATCAAGAAATATCGAAATTCATAAAAGAGTACGCAAATTTAAGGTTTAAGTATGCATGCATGTATGCATGCAAGAACTGTCGAAATAACGTACTGAATGTTGCAGAAGCAAATGTGTTCATTCCGGTTTCCATTACGTTACGGTTGTTGGTGATCTTGGTTTTTGTTGGGCCGTCTCCGATCAATATCACGTTGGTCATCGACTTTGTGAGATTAACATATTCCTTATAGACTCCGGCCTTAACGTGGATGACGAAAGGTTCCTTGCCCTTGACAGGCACTGTCTGAAGTGCATCCTTAACTGTCCTGAACTGACCGCTCCCATCCTGTGCCACAACAGCGTTGGGCTTGATTGTGTTGACGTCAACTTTGAGAAGTCTGCGTTGCCCGGCGGTTGCCCATGGTGGAATTTCCAATTCCTCTTCTTCTGACATCAACCTACGGTTAAACAATGGGATCTGCAATGATCCAATAATCTTGGAGATTTGGGAAACCATGTCCAATCCATTGTTAGTCAACTCTTGAGTTGCGTTCAATGCATCCCTCATGGATTGCCCTGCCTTGCTAGTCGAGTTTTCGAACCCATCCAAGCATGTCTCTTCGTACGTCAAAGCAGCAGCCAACCAAACCTTGAGATCTTCAACGGCATCATCGATCTTGCTGAGATCCAAATTACCCAACTGGTCGAACGAGTTGACCAGATCATCAATCGCGTAATCCATAAGCTCTTGACAGTTTTGAAGAGCGAGTTTTGCATTTGGCTCCTTCTCCAATGCTAACAATGTCCCTGAATGACTCAAAGCTTCACGAATATGATCCAACGTAACGTTGAACCCAATCTTAATGAGTTCTTTAGGGTCTGTAGTGTTTCCGGCTGCCTTGCTGAGGTTATCAACACAAGCTTGTTTATATTGAGTGGGTTGGCAAATGGCTTCAATGGCCTTGTTAGAAGTATGTGCATCAGCAGGAGGAGCATGATTACCCTCATCAGTAGGATGGGTGTTTTTGAGGTGGTTGGTAACACCAAACGTAACTGCAACAACCATAGCAACCAGCATTACTGAAGATACCGTAAAGACGGCGATTTTTTTCTTTTTGTCATCCCCCATTTTTTCTGCTGATTATTTGAGAGCTCTAGCGGGGCTTCTTTTAATTTCTCTTCTTTATTTTTCACCTTTTGAGATATATAAGATAGTTGTATGAAACTTTTGTAAGCCCCCCTGGACTCCAAATTGAAGGTTTCAGAAAGGAATTGATTTATACTACAAGAACATTGCAAGGAAAAGATGAAGAAACGAAAAGGTACATTTTCCTAGCAGAAAATGAGGGTCTTATTTAAGAAAACTACCAAACGGGAATGTTGTTAGAGAATTGTTGCAGGCCAGCCAGATACTAATCAATGGTGATGGTTATTTTCTCTCTATTTTTACATTATGTACCTCTTTTTTAGTGTTTAGTTTTGACTATTGACCTGAAGATGGAGTTTGTCCCACCGTTAAACCGTTTTGGGATTACAGTCTAACCTCAATAAACGAATGTTCGACAAATAAAAATTAACAGTAATTAAATGTATAATTGTTTTTAACTTTTTCTAACCCTAACTTGGATAAAGCGATAAAATAAATAACTTCGTGAAATACATTAATGACTTTTTTTTATTCCTTAACCGTAAAAAGGCTTATAAAATTATAAATATATAACTGAATAATCACTAAATTATGTCTGGAGAATATACATAATAGACTAAAATATTTCATATTCATTCCACATTATACGTGTGAGAAGTCAAGTCATTTTGTCTCAAAATATAGACATACAGTTAATTGTTATTTCTTTCCACCTAAACCAAAATGCATCCATCATTATTTTTTTTTCCAGAATATGCATGCACAACTTTTGGAACATTTTGCTCTACATCGTAAAAAAAAAAGTAGTTGTTTATGATCATTGCTGCTTGAAAGGCCTTATTTGACGACACAGTTGATATGACGATGTTGATATGGTGGTTTTCTGACAAGGAGATTTTATTTTTGTAAATTTTGTATCTGAATCTGCATTAGAGACATATTGTATGAGGCTTCACCCAGCTGAACTCTCAGTATTCTATATGCATATTTAACATATTTATGAAGCAATTCAGTAATTATACTGTATTCATGTCTTAATCGAATTTACATCCTCCTAGATGAATTCACCACTAGTGTAAAGCGACACTGAACCTGTTTAAGGTTGCAATAATTACATAGATAAATTCCTTGAACTCCTTCTATATACCAAAATCTAGAATCCCATTATGTAATATTGAAGTTGTCTCAATTCGCTTCCATGGTTGAATTCCACGCTTCATGTTAAAATCCTTATTTGAACGATATTAATCTTTTATTATCGTCATGAAAGTAGCACCTATGCATAAAAAGGAGTTCTTATTCACCCTTAAAAGGTCAAACGATGCGTAATGAAATATTGTGACAGCCAAGTGCTAATGCTAAGCCTTGCATTGGAAAGCCGTAGCATCGTACCACAAATACCATGGCCTGGTGCATACCAAGAGCCAGCACCAAGATATGCACACGACTGGCATGATCGCTTAACGCCAGACGTTTATACCACGATGTTAGGCTATGCCTTGCGCCAGATGCTCCCATGGTGCTAGGCCATGCCTATAGCATGATTTATGTGATTGTATCCATGGCGCCGTTCAATTCCATGATGTGATGCATATAGCATGATTGAACATCCGGTTTCAGCGAATTTCGAATTGCGGTGATTTATGTGATTGTATCCAAGATCTTATTTTACGATCTAAGTTTTTTTTTTTTTTTTTTAACTTTTCTCGTATAGAAAAACACATTTTCTTTCCCCTTTTCTCCATAGTCGGTGCCAATATGTTTGTACCAAAAATTACTTTGTGGCGCAAAACATGATTGATTTGATAATGATAGTGTGAAATTAGGGGTTAAAAAACGACAAATAAAAGAGACAAGAATTTAACGTGGTTCGACTAGTGATATCTATATCCACGGATGAATCCCTCTGGGAGAGATATTTTATTGATATATTTGGTACAATGAGTTTCTGATCCCTTTTAGGCTTTATTGATATATTTTCTTATCTCTAGACTTCCCTCTTTAGGGTTTAAGTTCCATATGGGTTAAATCCTAATTTCCAGATAAACTTCAAATGCAAGAAACTTGGCCAACAAGATATCTGGAATGTTCCACAACTTTCTCCCAACGACTTGGTCAATCAAGCAATCCAGATACTTTTAAAACCCTCCTGACGGATTGTAGCATTGAATCGGTGGATACGGATCAAACTGACATGGACCAGTGGATTGACTGGTGGGTCTTGACTTTGACTGGGTTGACTTTAGTGGGCCGGCGAACTAGACAAGGTCGGGGGAATGTAGTTTTGACCGCTTGATATTGACTTTGACCATTGACCAGACCAGTGGCGGAACTACAACCAACCTAGGCCTATCTTAAGCCACTCCCAAACAAAATAAATAAATAGTTGTATTAGGTTTAAAGTTTAGCCCATTTTAGCTTAAGTGCAGTAAAAATCTGTGTTCAAGCAAGGTAAATGTATCCAACTATACATAATTTTTTTAAATTCCTTTATATCTGATTTCATTTTCATTTTTGTCTGGCTTTTTGCTGCCACTAAGAGGGTGTCTGTTTCTCAAGTAGGCAACGTATAAATAAATGAATATTAATGGAGATGATCGATCTTAGTTTCATATTGCAATATAGCTAGCTCGGTAGATGGGATTGCACAAGCATAGACTAAATAGTAATTACAAAATTTTATTGATCCATGAACCAACATGCATGTACATTCACACAAAAATGATCGTACAGGTTTTCGTAAGGAAAAAAACACTAGTGACGATCGAGAGGACTGGATTGACTAAGTATGCAAATATTGCGGCTGCTTAATTCCTACTTGATCATAAAAAATCGACGTATTGAGAGTATAAACGCTTTGGTAGCTTTCTTCTTCTTTTTTAGTCGTCCCGGTCAAGATTGTATATCTGACGGACTCTTTGAAACTATGTACATCATCACATTCCTGCATTGTAAGGGACACCAGAAGTCATGATAAATCACATTCCTGCAGTGTAGGGGACACCAGAATTCATGATAAACTTACCACCCTTCATAACATTAGAAGTGGCAGTGAACTGTTTAAAATGTTCTGGAGGCAGGGCTCCCGTCTTTACACCACGCCACTTAACTCTTTTTGTCAAGGCAGCACCAGGACCCCTGTTATTAACTTCTGCAAAGAAGCAAGTATTGAGACCAAAGTCGCCCATCCATTCATGCCAACCTGCCGGATCGATCAAGTCATCAATTTGACTATCCATGATTATGTGTCTTGCATATTCTTTCCACGGCCGACCCAAGTAGGACTTCAACGTAAACCTCTCGGGGAACAACAAGGGGTCTGCGGTGATGGTGCAGTTCTGGAGGACGAGGGCAGCTGGGTCATATTTCGTTTTCCTTCCACTGGCGAGCACCATGTTTGATTGATTTTCCATAGGTTTCCTTACTATGATTTTGCAGTTTTGGAATAATGCCATTGCAGCACCAAAAATGAAATCTATTGTCCCAGTGATGGTACATTCTCTGTAAAATTGGCGATTGGCGTGAGCATATAATGTGTCTTGGTAACCATCAATCTGTACTCTATAAAAGATAGACATATCGGCCGAGACCCTCAATGCCACAGCTTGGTGTTTAACTGCTCCTGCGCTGTTTTCAAATCCAATGTCCTTGGCCATGAAACCATCTCCAACGACACCTGATAAGTTTTACACATATTTGATTACTAAATATAGGCATATCAATGAAGGAAAACTTATATAGATAAATGAGCTACATACTGAATGTTGCGGTTGAAAAAGTGTTGATCCCGTCCGTAAAGCCTTTGTTGTTGGTGATCTTTGTTTTTGTGGCGCCATCTCCAATCAACATCACATTGGTCATTTGCTTGGTAATGTTGACCCATTCATTATAAAGACCCTCCTTTACATAAATTATAAATGGTTTCTTGTTCTTCATAGGAACCTCTTGGAGTGCATCCCCGACTGACTTATACTTACCGCTCCCGTCAAGGGCTACAACAACATTAGGAGTGATCGAATCGGAATTGCTTTGCAGGAGTTTGCGCTGCCCTGCCGTGGCCCAACTTGGTAAAGTCGATTCTGATTCTGATTCTGATTCTGATTTCGAGTCCCCTGCAGTGAACAAGCCTTGAGAAGTCGATTCTGATTCTGACTTCGATTCTTGAGAAGTTGATCCTGATTCTGACTTCGGTTCTTGAGAAGTTGATTCTGATTCTGACTTTGGTTCCCCTGCTGTGAAGAAACCTTGTGCAGTGGACGCTTCTGATTCGGAATTTGATTCCGGTTCTTCTCCATGGTGAAGAAATGGAATCTTGAAAATGCCAAGGATTTTTGTGAGTTCAGAAACCATGCTAAGTCCATTATTAGTCAGCTCCATTGTAGACTTTAATGATCCTTTCATGGATACCCCAGAATTACTGTTTGAGCTTTCAAAACCATCCAAACATGTGTCTTGGTACGTCAATGCCGCCGATAACCAAACTTGCAAGTCTTTTACGACGTCACAAATCTTGAAGATATCCAAAGGATTTATATGTTCGAAACATCTATTGATTCCATCGATTGCATAATCCATAAGCTCCTGACAACTGTGAAGAGCCAACTTGGCCCTTGGTTCTCTCTCCCGCCTCAGCAACCCTCCTGAAAAACTGAGTGATCCATGGAGTTGCACCAAGTTCGACTGGAATCCAATCTTAATAAGTTCTTTCGGATCATTTACGTGGCGGGGTTCCGCTTTGTTTAAGGTATCAATGCAAGCCTGTTCGAACTTCATTAGTTTGCAAATAGCCGGGATTGGCCCGATTGGCTTATTGGTGGCATTGAACAGTGGCACAGCACCAATGACATTTTTGGTGGTGTTTAATACACCGTCAATGATATCAACACCGCGAATGGCATCGACATGAGCTGCAATGACGAATACTAGCACCATCCAAGAGGCGCTTATCATCGCTAAATTATTCTTCTTATGTTGAATCGGCATTTTTTGATTAACTGCTAAGAAAATGTGAACTATTATGATGACACAAAGGATTTATTTATATATAGGCTGAGACTTGAGAGATAAATCTAGGAAATTTGAAAGTTAGTTAAGTTTGTTAAGAATAAAGAGGAAAAATTTACTACACAATGGAAGGCTGAAAAGAATTTACAGAGATAGACATTTGAGTGTACGTAGTCAGTTTGAATTCGGCGTCAATCCTTAATTATTTCTGGTAGATTATCTAACCACCATGTATAAAGGTGAGACGCAGGAATCATCAGTCTAGCTTCTAAGTTCGACGTTTTCTATTTCTGACAACAATTGTGCATTTCTCCATTCTACTATTAATTAGTGCACAAAACGACCAATCTAATGGTGGCAATGGATGCAATGAATCTGCTAAATTTAATGATATAATCTTATTTTGAAGTCTCAATGAACTTGAAACAATACGAACCTCTGATGGTTTTAGGCACCGAAAGATTTTAGAATTAAGAGAAGTAAAATCTTTATTTAGTTTTTGATAAAGATACAAAAGAGAGAACCTTATAAGGTTGTTACATTACAGACAGACTGTGTTTTCTGAGTAAGACAGCCTGTCAGTTACAGTTATTGAAAGTAACAGAAACAAAACAGAAAACGTGTGTGATTAACACACTTACAAAGTCAGACACTCTCTCGTACAAAATCACTCAGATAATCACTCAGACATAAATGGATTCAGAAATTCTGAATCCTTAGAGCCCCTCTCAAGCTGATACAACATCAAGCAAAGAAACTTGCCAGCCAGAGATAGAAAAACACAATGAACCGCCCTTTGTAAACAGAGCAGCTAGCTGATTTGCAAGAAACCTGAACTGACTAATTCTCTTAAGAAGTGATAATCAATTTCAATGTGTTTAGCCCTAACATGAAATACTGGGTTTGTTGCTAGACTATTGGCAGAAACATTGTCACAAAAGAGTTGAAATGGGGTAGTAAGAGAAACATCTAGTTCTTGCAACAAGAAAGAAATCCACACTACCTCTGCTGCAGTGATTGCCAAAGATTTATACTCAGCCTCTGCTGAGGACTTAGAGATTGTAGGTTGTTTCTTGGAAGACCAGGATACCAGAGATGAACCAAGAAATACACACATACCTGATGTAGACCTTCTTGTATCAGGATAGCCAGCCCAGTCTGAGTCTGAGTATGCAGAAATAGAAGTAATGTCTCCTGCAGAAGTAATACACCAGTTCCAAGTGTACCCTTTAAGTACCTCAGAATTCTTCTAACTAGCAGTAGATGTTCATCCGTAGGAGATTGCATGAACTGAGCAACATAATTGACACTGAAACAAATGTCAGGTCTTGTCATGGTCAAGTACTGAAGACCTCCCACCATACTCCTATATTCTGTAACATTTGTTAATGGAGTACCAGTGCTAGATGACAATCTTGGTCTCTTGGTAACTGGAGTTTTAGAAGGTTTGTAGTTGAGCAGATCATACTTTTCCAACAACTCCAATTTATAGTTCTTATGACAACAAAATTTGTTGAGAATTATTCTGAAACTCTGCTTCAATGCCCAAGAAATAATGCAGAACACCTAAATTAATCTTTAACTGGATAGCTTTGCAGAAGAAAGGCAATAATCTTGTCATTGAGAATCATATAAGAGCATGCCAGTATGATGTCATCAACATACTGTACAAGTATAACCATGTTGTCACCAGACTGGTAGATAAACATAGAATGGTCACATGCAGATCTAGTGCAACCAAAGTCTATCAAAGTGCCACAAAATCTGTCAAAACAGGCCTTTGGTGCCTGTTTAAGACCATATAGACTCTTCTTCAGTTTACATACATAATCTGGATGCTGAGGATCTTCAAAACCTTTAGGCTGCTTCATGTAAACATCTTCTTCAAGCAAGCCATGTAAGAAGGCATTACTGCTGTCCAACTGTTTAATGGACCAATTTTTAGGAATAACAATTGTAAGAACAACTCTCACAGTTGTTGCCTTTACCACATGACTAAAGGTTTCAAAATAATCTACTCCATCCATTTGATTATATCCCTTAGCCACAAGTCTTGCTTTAAATCTTTCAATAGTGCCATCAGCATTCAACTTTATTTTGTAAACCCATTTATTACCTAACACATTATAACTTGGATCATTTGGAACCAGATCCCATGTATCATTTTCAATGAGTGCCACATTCTCATTCTTCATTGGTACTTGCCATTTTGGATTCTTTATTGCAGTATTGAAAGTTTCAGGCTCAGTAAAATCAGAAGTTATATCATTATAAGATGAATATACATGATACTTAATCAAAGAATGAGACACAAAATCAATAGGTAGTGGCTTAGGCTTTGTAATACCTGATCTTGACCTTGTAGTAATAGGAGAAGGAATCTCAGTAGAAGTATGAATAAAAGTATCATGAGTAGAAGCATCAAAAGTAGTAGGTGGAGATATGGCAATAGTAGTTGCACTTGAATTTGTCTCATAAGGAAAGCAGTCTTCATCAAAATTTACATGTACTGAAATATATGTATTCTTACTGATTAAATTAAAGCATTTATATCCTATGAATAGGACTATAACCTAAGAATACACATTTTGCAGACTTGGCACTCAACTTATCTGTTCTATAAGGTTCCCGATCAGGATAACAACAACAACCAAATACCCTAAAGAATGAGTAATCTGGAAAAGTGTTGAAAAGTATTTCATATGGAGACTTAAAGCTAAGAACTTTTATAGGAAGTCTGTTGATGATATAAGTTGCAGTTAAAAAGGAATCATACCAGAATGATTTAGGTAGAGATGCTTGAAAGGATAAAGTATTACCCATTTCAGTTATATGTCTGTGCTTCCTTTCAGCCAAGCCATTTTGTTGATGAAGATGAGGACAAAAAACTCTCAAAACTATTCCACATTGATCAAGATATTCATTAAATTATCCCTTGATTAACTCAAGAGCATTATCACATTGAAAGTAGTTGATAGAAGCAGATAAAATATTCTCTGAAGTAGCTTTAAAGTGTTGAAAGCAAGATAAACTTTCATCTCTACTCTTTAGAGGATAATTCCAGTGATATCTGAAATAATCATCAATGAAAAAGATATAATACTTGAAACAAAGTGAAGAAACAGTTGGAGCTGGACCCAGATATCACAATGTACAAGATGTAATGGTGAAGTTATAGTCCTCTTAGAATCATATAATGACAACTTATGATTTTTACCCTTCTGACAAGCTTCACACAAACATGTACTTCCAGAATGATCTGAGATGGATGAAGTAAGGGAAATCTTCTTAAGAATCAAATCAGAAGTATGACCTAATCTATTGTGCCACAAAGAAGTATTTGAAGTAGCAGTAGTAGCTGTTAAAGCAAAGGAAGTAGGACCCTCAATTGGATACAAATTATTTTTAATTTTTCCTTCAGCTAACACCTTTCTTGTCTTCACACATTTGATCTCATATCCTCAATCAAAGAACTTTACAGAAACTTTATTATCCTTTGTAAACTTAACAATAAACAATAAATTTTGTTTGATTGTAGGTACATACAAAACATCATCCAGATGAAACTGAGTAGAGTTAGTATAAAACACAATATTACATGTTTTATCAATTGGTAACATAGTGCCATCTCTTACCATCAATTGATCTGCCCCATCATAAACTTTTGCATTATTCAGTAGAGTTTTATCATTAGTTAAGTGACTAGTGGCACCTGAATCAGGCAACCAAACTGAACCAACATTGCAAAATGAGCTAGTTAAGCATACCGACTTCACTTGTATAGAGACAAATGCTTAGTGAATAGTGTTTGAAGCACCACTACTCTCAGCCTTATCCTTACTCTTTCCTGATGGAGTTTTATTAGGAATGTACCTAAAATGACATCTATTTTCTACATGTCCTGTCTTTTTACGAATCTGGCATTCTACTCACTAAAATCATGAATCAAATTCTTGTTACCATCACTATTAGAAGTAGATTGCATTATTAGACTTATAAGTAGATGCATTATTAGAGAAATGATTCTTTGTATAGTATGCTGAATTTTGTGTTTCAAGAATTTTTAAAGATTCAGCATCTTCTGCTTTAGGCCATTGTTCATGATGGAAGAGTCTTGACAAAACATCATGAAGAGAAAACTCAGTCTCCCTATTATGAGCAGAAATCACAAATTGTCGATATTCCTTTCATAAACCCATCAAAGCATACATAACAACATCTGATTCTTCTACTATTTCTCCTATCGCAGCAAGAAAATCTGTAATATTTTTTAAATCAGCAAAATAAGGAGATATACTTTTATTACCTTTCTTGATGGAATGAAGTTGAATATAAAGAAGAGATTTCTTTGCTGAGAACTTTTGAATGAATTTCCTTTCCAAGTATACCAAAATTTCTCTTCCAGATATAAAAACAATGATCTAGCGAGAAATCGTATCATCAAAGGTAGTATTTAAACAAGACATAGAAAGAACAACGGATTAGGAATCTCTTGACCATTAATATCTACAGTTTCAGCCGGTTTATCAACACTTCCATCCACAAACTCATACAAATCTGTAGTAATAAGAATCGACTCGAACTGATATTTTTATATCAGATAGTTAGATCCATCATCTTGCAGTTTGACTGAAACAAAATTTTTAATATTCTGAAAAGGTAGAGAGGAAAATTGAGTAGCCATTGAGAAATTCTAAATCTTGAACAGAAACTAGACCTAGAATCACAGATGAGATTAATAGAAATTTTAAGAAATGTTAGAGATGAATACTAGAGATTTTAAGAAACTTTAGAGGTTTAGTTTGCACAGCGGAATGATGTTTTTCAGATTTGAGGATCAAAAAGATGAAAGAATCAAGATCTTCCGTAGAAGACTGATACCATGAAAGATTTTAGAATTAAGAGAAGTAAAATCTTATTTAGTTTTTGATAAAGATACAAAAGAGAGAGAGATAGCTTTATAAGGATGTTACATTACAGACATACTGTGTTGTATGAGTAAGACAGCCTGTCAGTTACAGTTATTGAAAAGTAACAGAAACAAAACAGAAAACGTGTGTGATTAACACACTTAAGAAGGAATTGATTATGTCCAACTGTTTAATGGACCAATTTTTAGAAATAGCAATTGTAAGAACAACTCTCATAGTTGTTGCCTTTACCACAGGACTAAAGGTTTCAAAATAATCTACTCCATCCATTTGATTATATCCCTTAGCCACAAGTCTTGCTTTAAATCTTTAAATAGTGCCATCAACACTCAACTTTACTTTGTAAACCCATTTATTACCTAGCACATCATAACTTGGATCATTTGGAACCAGATCCCATGTATCATTTTCAATGAGTTCTACATTCTCATTCTTCATTGATACTTGCCATTTTGGATTCTTGATTGCAGTCCTGAAAGTTTTAGGCTCAACAAAATTTAGAAGTTGTAGCACTATAAGATGAATATACATGATACTTAATCAAAGAATGAGACACAAAATCAGTAGGTAGTGGCTTAGGCTTTGTAATACCTTATCTTGACCTTGTAGTAATAGGAGAAGGAATATCAGTAGAAGTATGAATAGAAGTATCATGAGTAGAAGCATCAGAAGTAGTTGGTGGAGATATGGCAGTAGTAGTTGCACTTGAATTTGTCTCATAAGGATAGTAGTCTTCATCAAAATTTACATGTACTGAAATACATGTCTTCTTACTGATTAAATCAAAGCATTTATTTCCTTTATGAATAGGACTATAACCTAAGAATACACATTTTGCAGACTTGGCACTCAGCTTATTTGTTCTATAAGGCTCCGGATTAGGATAATAACAACAACCAAATACTCTAAAGAATGAGTAATCTGGAAGAGTGTTTAAAAGTATTTCATATGGAGACTTAAAGCTAAGAACTTTTGTAGGAAGTCTGTTGATGATATAAGTTGCAGTTAAAAAGGAATCATACCAGAATGATTTAGGTGGAGATGCTTGAAAGGATAAAGTATTACCCGTTTCAGTTATATGTCTGTGCTTCCTTTCAGCCAAGCCATTTTGTTGATGAAGATGAGGACAATAAACTATCAAAAATATTCCACATTGATCCAGATATTCTTTAAATTGTCCCTTGATTAACTCAAGAGCATTATCACATTGAAAGTACTTGATAGAAGCAGATAAAATATTCTCCGCAGTAGCTTTAAAGTGTTGAAAGCAAGATAAACTTTCATATCTACTCTTGAGAGGATAAATCCAGTGATATCTGGAATAATCATCAATGAACAACATATAATACTTGAAACCAAGTGAAGAAACAGTTGGATCTGGACCCCAGATATCACAATGTACAAGATGTAATGGTGAAGTTGTAGTCCTCTTAGAATCATAGAATGGCAACTTGTGATTTTTACCCTTCTGACAAGCTTCACACAAACATGTACTTCCAGAATGAGCTGAGATGGATGAAGTACTGGCAATCTTCTTAAGAATCAAATCAGAAGTATGACCTAATCTATTGTGCCACAAAGAAGTATTTGAGCTGAGATGGATGAAGTACTGGCAACTTGTGATTTTTACCCTTCTGACAAGCTTCACACAAACATGTACTTCCAGAATGAGTTGAGATGGATGAAGTACTGGCAATCTTCTTAAGAATCAAATCAGAATTATGACCTAATCTATTGTGCCACAAAGAAGTATTTGAAGTAGCAGTAGTAAATGTTAAAGCAAAGGAAGTAAGACCCTCAATTGGATACAAATTATTTTTAATTTTTCCTTCAGCTAACACTTTTCTTGTCTTTACACATTTGATCTCATATCCTCAATCAAAGAACTCTACAAAAACTTGATTATCCTTTGTAAACTTAGCAATAGACAACAAATTTTGTTTGATTGTTGGTACATACTCCCTCCGTTCCGATTTACTTGACGTTGTAGAATTTTTCACGGATATTAAGAAATATCAGAGAGAGTAAAATCTTTCCAATAATACCCATATTAATTCCTACTTAAAGAATTAAATAACCTAGTTTTGTGTTTCTAAAATATAGGGAAAGTTATCAATCCCATAGTTATGTACTTGGGATGTACAAGATTGAGTATATATCCTCCATGGGGTATATTTAAAAATTATAGAGTAATTGTTTTTGTGTTGATTACCATGAGAATTAATTCTCTGGTGTGATTCCAAAGCAGGGTAAATTGGGAAAAAAACTAAAAGTATCATCTAATTTGGAACACAAAAGAAACCCTAAAAAAGCAAGTAAAATGGAACGGAGGGAGTACAAAACATCATCCAGATGAAACTGAGTAGAGTTAGTATCCAACACAATATTACATGTTTTCTCAATTGGTAACATAGTGCCATATCCTACCATCACTAGATCTGCCCCATCATAAACTTTTGCATTATTCAGTGGAGTTTCATCATTAGTTAAGTGACTAGTGGCACCTGAGTCAGGCAGACAAAATGAATCAACATTGCAATCTGAGCTAGTTAAGCATGCAGAATTCACTTGTATGGAAGAATAGTGTTTGAAGCACCACTACTCCCAGCCTTATCCTTACCCTTTCCTGATGAAGCTTTATTAGGAATGTACCTAAAATGACATTTATTGTTGTATGTCCTGTCTTTTTACAAATATGGCATTCTACCTCACTAAAATCATGAATCACATTCTTGTTACCATCACTATTAGAAGTAGATTGCATTATTAGACTTATAAGTAGATGCATTATTAGAGAAATGATTCTTTGTATAATATGCTGGATTTTGTGTTTCAAGAATTCATAAAGATTCAACATCTTCTTCTTTAGGCCATTGTTCATGATGCAAGTGTCTTGACAAAACATCATGAAGAGAAAACCCAGTCTCCCTATTATGAGCAGAAATCATAAATTGTCCATATTCCTTTCCTAAACCATCAAAGCATACATAACAACATCTGATTCTTCTACTCTTTCTCCAGCAAGAGAATCTGTAATATTTTTTAAATCAGCAAAATAAGCAGATATACTTTTATTACCTTTCTTGATGGAATGAAGTTGACTACAAAGAAGAGATTTCTTTGCTGAGAACTTTTGAATGAATTTCCTTTCCAAGTATACCCAAATTTCTCGTGCAGATGTAAAACCAATGATCCAGCGAGATATCATCAAAGGTAGCATTTAAACAAGACATAATAAATCTATTCATCTCGCACCAATGAAAGAACAACGGATTAGGAATATCTTCACCATCAATATCTACAGTTTCAGCCGGTTTATCAACACTTCCATCCACAAACTCATACAAATCTGTAGTAATAAGAATCGACTCGAACTGATATTTCCATATCAGATAGTTAGATCAATCATCTTGCAGTTTGACTGAAACAAAATTTGTGATATCCTGAAAAGGTAGGGAGGAAGATTGAGTAGCCATTGAGAAATTCGAAATCTTGAACAGAAACTAGACCTAGAATCACAGATGAGATTAATAGAAATTTTAAGAAATCGTAGAGATAAATACTAGAGATTTGAAGAAATTTTAGATGTTTAATTTGCACGGCGGAATGGTGTTTTTCATATTTGAGGATCAAAAAGATGAAAGAATCAAGATCTTCCGTAGAAGACTGATACCATGAAAGATTTTAGAATTAAGAGAAGTAAAATCTTTATTTAGTTTTTGATAAAGATACAAAAGAGAGAGAGATAGCCTAAGGCTGTTACATTACATACATACTGTGTTGTCTGAGTAAGACAGTCTGTCAGTTACAGTTATTGAAAAGTAACAGAAACAAAACAGAAAACGTGTGTGATTAACACACTTACAAAGTCAGACACTCTCACATACACAGTCACTCAGATAATCACTCAGACATAATTGGATTCAGAAAGGTACACTATAGATGATATGTTGTATCATGTTTTTTTTTCCTTCTTGTCTGACTCCTCTAGTTCTGACTCACCTAAAACTGACTAAAATTACCTGAATCATTTGGATCTGACTCAATATGTTTGTGTTTCGAGTCAGACCTAAGTCATCTGACTTAAAAATATGTTGAGTCCGGGATACGTGGAGTACCATTGAGCGAGGTATTGGAACATTTATTTGTTGCTCAAAAAGGTAACAGTCTCAAATACAAGAATTTTGTTGCATGAAAGCTAATAATCTTGAATTAGCATGCAAAGAATTATAGACTTTATAGTAATTCCCCTCTGTATGGAATTCCGGTTGCAGGCAGCCAATCATCTCCTACAATGAAGCTCGAGACCGTGAAGGCAGTTGCATTCATGAGATCAATAGTGCGGTAACCAGGCCACTGAACTCTGCTGCTTGTGTTTGATCCAGGTCCCCTGTTATTGAATTCTGCATAATATAACGTGTCTAGGAATTCTCCAGTCCAAGGATCCCAACCCGAAGGATCAATCAAACTATCAATGAACGATTGACTGTAAATAGTCCTCGAGTACTCTCTCCATGGTCTTCCTAGGTATGTTCTAGTAGTGCCATTGCTCGAAGCCAAGTCTGGTGAAGCTAAGATATTGCAATTCTGAATCGAGGTTCCAGTGTTCTGGTTTGGGTCTGCTCTTCCTTGAGCAGTTACCATATTAGCTTGCCTCGGATTTGGTAGCCTTGCATAGATATTGCAGTTTTGGAAAACAACTGCTGCATTACCGAATATGAAACCAACCGTTCCGTATATGTCGCACTCTCTGTAGAATTGTCTGAGGGAGTGAGTATATAAAGTATCCTGGTACGCTTCAAAACTACACCGGTAGAAAGTTGAGAAGTCAGCTCCACTTCGTACTGCCACTGCTTGGTTCATGCTCGGTCCTGCTGTATTCCGGAATGTGATATTTATCCCGACAAATCCTTCCCCAACGACAACTGCAGTTAATAAATTCATGTGCATGTTAGTAATGAATGCAGAGGATATAAGAAATTCTGAGCGGACTAATTAAAAATCACATCTAAAATAATAGAAATGAAATGAGTTCGCTAGAATTACTGAAGGTTGCTGATCTGAAAGTAGTTGAGCCACCGCCAACGCTTCGATCTCCGGTGATTATAGTCTTATTGATTCCGTCTCCTATCATCATAATGTTTCTCTTGTTCTTAACAATGTCAACGTATTCTTGGTAAACACCGGATTTGATGTAAATCAAGAAAAAACCATCTGTGATGCGTGTTTTATTAGGTGCAGCAGCGACTGCCTCATTTATGGTGGTGAAATTGCCACTACCATCTTGGTTCACTACCACCATATCTCGCACTACGACCTTATCTGAAACCGTCTGGACCAACTTTCTTTTGCTTGCTGACTCAAAGATCTCACGGTTTCGACTAGACATCTTTAACTGCAACGCACCATCTCGAATCATGTCAGAGAATAACAGCTTCCTCCCAATCTCCATCTTTCCTCTATTCTTTTCACGTACCCATCCCCGGTTATATAGAGCTAGAGATACGCTAGATATCTTATTCTCATTTGAAAGAGGTGCATACAAGGCACCCTTAACAATCTGAGGAGACGCAGTTTCTTGAAGGCCTTCGTAACAAGTTTGCTGGTTAGTTAGAATGGCACTAAGCAAGGTTTGCATATCATCAGCCTTCATTGCAGGGAGGGTTCTGGTGGAATTAATACTACTAATAGTAGTTGACAAGTATTCCATATTTAGTTGTTCAAGTTGCCGGCAATCTTCTAGAGCTTGAACAACATTCTTTGACAAAGTACGCGAGCGCGTGAGAAGAGAATCGACCGAAGCCATGAACTTCTTTGTTTCCGATAAAGACTTGCGCATGGAAAATCGGCAATAATCATAGACGTTTGATTTTCCTGTTCTTGGAAATATGGATTTGCAAAAGTTTGGGTATAGAGTTGCATTGCAGACTACTTCCGGTGCCACGGGCGTCGTAGGCGCATATGAAGGAGTGCTTGCAGCACTAGAAGAAGGAGATGACAGGACAAAAAGGAGAATAATATAACAAAGTGTTGTGTAAAGAGAAGAAGAATACAATGTAGAAGCCATGGCTAGGCTTCAGTTTGATTGAAGAATGAAGAAATTCTAGAAATGTGCTAGGCTCATCTATAGAAGAATATGGAATCAAAAGATGTTCATGATTTGCAAAAGAACGCGTGAATAATAATAATGAAATCAGATAAAAACTCATTTTTCTAGTCAACTTTTAAGTGTTTTCATGGCTTCTCAAGGGATACCAAAGTGATAGACACACAACGTTGTGTGTAACGTGTGAGGGAGGGGTGGGATTCATTTCTACCCACCCCTATTCCAATGCAGAGAGAGTGATTTTTTGGGCATTGGATCCCCTCTCGGTGTACACAACGTTGTGTGTAGCAAAACTGCAAGGGATATTAGAGCTTCTCCAATGGAATGTGTGTGAAGAAAAAAGTCTTCATCCACGTAAGATACACCACAATTTTTGCAAAAAATCATCTCCAACCCATTGATGTGAGGATGATGTGGCGAAAAATAAGTTTGACATCCTCTAGGTCAACCTCTAGTTTTAGACATTCACTTAGAGGATGTCCTCCCATCCTAGTCACATTTTTTATCAATAAAAATCATTAAAAACAATAAAAGAAATAATTTTAATCAATTATATACCTACAAATAAATAAAAGAATGATATAATATTTTATGGATTGGAGACAAAAATTATTTTCTCATAATATTTAGAATTTTATACCTAGAGGATGTCTTAAAAATGATGCCACATATGAAAGATCCACAATCATCGTTAGAAGCTCATAGTAGCATCAGTTAATTTCAACCACTTATTGTCTCCTGTATATTAACCCACACAAGAATTAATTCAGTAGTATTAAACCTTAATTTCACACAAGTGGTGCACATTTCACTATCTCCATGATGAGCCTCGACCAGTACAGCTGTGATGGTTTACAGCAACGCCTAACCAGTACTCCGTTTTATTGGAAAATTTTGGCACCTACTAGTACGATTTATCGGTGTCGGACCCATTTATCGCGTTAGCGAAGGTCTGACGACAAACGTAATAAAACCAACTTGGAATCAGAAAAGTGTCGGTTTCAATCGACTGGAGTACATTTTCAGAGTCAAGGGTGAAGAATTGGAGGTCTGTTTACATGTGAAACTGATGGCCAATAATTGATGCAGAGAAAAGAGGACTATAAAAGAGTAGGAATTGGAGATGGTCTGCCCATGGTAAATATGCAATCAAAGCTCTTTGACTTTGTCAAATATGGGACTTGACTATATCAAATTCAATGTTAGCAAAATAACATCAATGCATATCTGACTTTAAGAATGATTTTACCAATTAAGTTGTAAGACCGACTTGAAACTTGACACCGGTAGATGGTAACCAAGCTTTGCCATCAATGAATCGTCCAACAGTGAAGATATTAGCAGTTACAGCATCATGTATAACATGATAACCGGGCCATTTAATCCGGCCAGACAACGATGAACCGGGCCCATAGTTCATGTACTCTCCATAATACAACGTGTTCAAAGCCAAATCTCCATACCATTCAAGCCACCCTCTAGGTTGAACTTGGTGACTCATATACGTCTGCAAGTAAACCGTTCTTGAAAATTGTTTCCACGGCCTGCCTAAATAGGTTGGTTCTGTTGCATAAATGTAGCTGCGTTGTATAGCAAACCCGGTGCTTTGGTTCGGATCTTTCCGGCCTTGGGCAGTTATTGTGACTTTTTGGTGTGGTAATGGTTGTCTAGTGAAAATCTTGCAGCCTTGGAGTACAGCAGCTCCATTACCAAAGATGAAATCTATGGTTCCGTAAATGCTGCATTCACGATAGAACTGACGGAGGGAATGAGCGTACAAGGTGTCTTGGTAACCTTCGATGCTGCACTGGAAAAATGCTGATTGATCCGAGTCGACTCATAGGGCAGCGGCTTGACGGTTTTGCGGACCTGCTGTGTTCCGGAATGTTAAGTCTCTTGCTATGAACCCCTTTCCCGAAACAGCTAAAGAGAACATGAAAAAGAAAATCATTATTGCGAGAAAACCACGTGAAGTATCTCCATAACGACTTTTAGATGTCGGAAAGTTAAAAATCAATTTGACAACAACTTTTTAGAATGATTTCTAGAAGTTGAAAAGTCAGTTTTTTGTGAAGCAAGATAATTTTTGCATCTCCCGAAGCAGAAGTCAGGAGCAAATTGGTATCCAACCGCGCTATAAATTGTGGGGGCAAGAAGTGTAAGCGTACCAAATGTTGCTGTTCTGAAAGTAGTCCACCCTTGCAAGAAATTACGGTTAGCCGAGATAACTGTGATTCCCATGCCATCCCCTACCAACATGATATTTGTCTTTTTCTTTTTCAGTTCTACATTCTCATTGTACACCCCCTTCTTCACATATATCACGTACCTTTTCTCGCTGTAATTAGGAGCTTGGTTCACTGCTTCCATGATTGATTGAAATTGCCCACTTCCGTCCAATGCCACAATAGCATCCGCGTTCATACTTTGAGTATGTGCAGCTACGGCTTCACGGTCTCTGTCTGAAACCCATGGAGGAAAATCTGGATCCAAATTGTGGCGGTTCCAAGTAGCATGATCGTGAGTTGTCGTTCTATTTTGATGTGGTTTTGCTGGAACACTATGTAGCGTATTGTACATTGCTAAAACGTTGCTAATTAGTTGCGTCACCTGTTTTAAACTTCCTCTAATATACCTCTCTATATGGCCTGTTGTGCCTTCAAAACCTTCTAAACATGTATCTTGATTACTTAAGGCAGCACTTAGCCACGCTTTTAGGTTTCCTTCGTGGTGAGTTGCAATCGAACTGTTCCGGATTTTCTCCATTTCCTGCATTGACCATCCTAATTCGTCGACGGAGTAATCAAGAAGCTCGACACAGTCTTCAACTGCAATTTGCTCGCGTGGGTTTGTGGATAAATCAGTGAATTTCGTGACAAGCTTAATGGCTCGTTGTGCTTCGAATATTGTTGCCTTAAGTGCTGCATTTAGAATGGAAGTCGGAGTTTTAGATGGGCTCATACGCGCACATTCGGATTGGAAATTCGTGTAACACGATTCCGTGTTTACGGTATTAGTACAGACTTGTTTGATCATAGCATCTATGGTTTCATTCTCGTGATCAGCAGTAGAAAGGGCTTCAAATGAAGAAAGGAGAAGAAGAATAAGAAGGATATTGGGCGCTGCTGCCATTGCTGAATGGAAAAATGAGAATTCGTAATAAAGGTCTCTTTATTTTAATAAGGTTGCCTCTCTATATAATAGGGATCATGAGAATATATATGTAGTTTCAGTAGGAAGTAAGGTTTATTCTTTAAGTAGTCATGAATGAGTCTCCAAATATTTGGTTCCATGGACGTCAGTATGGTTCTTCTTTCATATTCAAGGATGAAGTCATGCTTAAATTTTGCGTAGTTCATGCATTGTTTTTTATTCTGTGCTTTTACTTATTATTTTTTTAGTAGAGATATTAATACTTTATTAAGAAATGATAAAAACACCTGTAACAAAAAGTTATAAACCTATATAAAATGTTATCAATGATAACTTTGTGGTATGTGATAAGATCCTAAAAGATGTTGTTTTAAACCATTTGTTTTCCGAGCACCAAAGAGAGATCAAACTCTTCGCTTCATTAATGATTTTTTTTTTTTCGAGAAAGGGGGGAATTTTATTACAGAGAGAATAAATAATTACAAACGCAAGAGCAAACGTGATGGAAGTAAAAGAGAAGCAAAACTCTTAAGTTACTATGTTATTGAAATATGCTCTCCCAAGAGAAGACACACCAATCAAGCCTAAAGTTAAAGTTTCTGTTGAAGGCGGAACTCCAAGCTAGAATTGATGCTTTCACCTCCACGCTGACTTGGAAGTTAGAAAGAGATTTTTCATCAAAAATTCTCCGATTGCGTTTATTCCATAAGGCCCATATCACGGCAGCTAGTACGAGGTCCCATATTTCTTTCGCTGGACCTGAAATACCTTCAGATGACCAAGTTTGAGCTAGTTGAAGAACTTTTAGAGGAGGAATCCACCACTGCGTCCCTGAAATAATTAAGGACCATACTTTGCGAGAGAAATGACAGTTCAGAAGAAGGTGTTCAGTTGATTCACACTCAACAAGGCAAAGAGGACATCTGCTCGCAAGCTTGAAGTTTCGATGCTGAAGAGAGTCTTGGGTGGCGATCTTATTATGGGCTGTTGTCCAAAAGAAGAAACATATTTTTGGTGGGACATGCGGATTCTAGATCGCCTTATAGGGGAAATTAGGAACTGTAACATCTTGAACATTCTCCACCAAGAATTTATAGGTTGACTTTACGGTGAAAGAGCCTGTTGATGATGGATGCCAAAATCTTGAGTCAGGTTGACTGGAAAGAGGTGGTGGAGAATGACCTATGGATGCAAGCATGGAAGCTAATTGGTTGACTTCAGATTCCTTCAGAATTCTCTTGAAATGGAAAGACCAAATGTTACCATCCGATGAAATGTGCTCCTCAATAGAGCCTTGCTTGAGACCAGCAATTTTGGAGAGGGAAGGATACATGTCCCTTAAACATGCATCAGAATTCCAACTGACTAGCTAGAATGAGATGGTTAAACCATTTCCAATTGAGATACTAGAGAGAGAGGTTACCCGCTGGAACTGAATTGTAACATGCTTCCAAATCTACCATCCATAAGAAGAGGAAGGAATTTGAGGTGTCCATATGGATTGCGGCCCTCCGTATTTTTCTCGAATGATTATGTGTCACAGAGAATCCGTTTCTTCTCCAAATATCCAACCCCATTTAGCTATGAGAGCTTGATTCATCATTTGAAGGTTCTTTATGCCTAACCCACCTATTTTGAGGGTTTTGCACAAGTCTTCCCACTTGATCAAGCGTAAACTTGTAGTTTCTCCACTGTCCCATATGAAGTTCCTCATGATCGTAAGTAGGAAATGAACCCATAGGAGGGGGAGAGAGTGTCTGATGACGTGGCAGCGATTTCTCAGGCGATTTTTCTAGGTTGAATTTTTTTCTCTCTCGACCATGGAGGGCAGATCTGTTGTGATTTCTAGCAATTTTCAAGGAAACAAAGAACAATCTTCTTCACCTGACTCTGGTTTAAACTTGGGTTTAGTTGATTTTCCTCTCTTGAATCCAAATGGAGGTAAAGAAGATAACCCTAGACGTGCACCTACTCTACAGACGAATTTTAGGGAAAATCATGTTGATGATTGGTCATCTTTGTTCCCAAATAAGAAGAATGCTGAGGAGAATCCATTGATCTATCAGTCTCCAGTCATGATGGAGGGAATGAAAGCAGTGTCTATCTCCTCCGAGATTCTTCATCAGAAACTTAAAGAATGCAAAGAACTTGCAATTGGGTATTTTATAGGTCGCAAACTATCTTACTCGATGGTGAAGGATGCAGCAGCTAAAGTTTGGATGACAAAATCTGAGGTATCCATTACTCTCCACAGCAGCAATTCTTTTGTTTTCAAGTTTTTGAATTCCGAGGATAGGAATTTAGCTCTAGATCATGGGGCTTTCTATATTTCTGGTAGTTTTTTTTTTGTGGTTAGGCCCTGGAGTCCCTTGATTGAGAACTCAATTGCAGAGATGAAGTCCATTCATGTGTGGATGTTGATTTACAACGTTCCTATTCATCTCTGGAACAACTTAGGGCTTGTTCTGATAGCTAGTTTTGTGGGAAAACCCTTGATGATAGATGATTGCACCATCAACAAAACTAGACTTTCCTACGCAAGGGTTCTTGTTGAAATTAATTTTGATTGTCAGTTCCCTAGCGCTATTCCTTTGTGGATTTATGGAAAGTTTGTAATGAATCTCCCCGTGGAGTGTCAGTGAAAACCACAAAAGTGCAATCTTTGTCAATCTTTTGGTCATTCGAGCAACAAATGTTCTTTAAAGAAAGCTAATGGGAAAGCTCACTCGAATCCTAAGAAGAAGCAAAATTCTGAGATGTTGAAAGGGTTTCAATCCTTATCTAAGGAAGGGGAAATAGAGAAGGCAGGGGAGGATATTGGGATCTCAGAGGAGACCAACCCTTCTACCTACATTGATGAGCAACCAAATCAGCAAATACAAATTGTTGGTGAAGGAGTCTTAGCTAAAGCTGCAGATATTGGAAAGCAAGTAGAAGAACCTTTTATTAAGAGTAGAACATATGCTAGAAGGATTAAGAGCTCTTCCAAGAAGGGGAATAAGCAAATCCCAATCTGCAATTTGAATCCATATAGTGTCTTAGGTGCTGTTTCTGAAACTGTTTTGGAAGAGTTACTAAAGAGCGGTGAAAAAATGCAAGACCAGATGAGGATAGTGGTCAGGCAAAGGCTCAAAATTCTGAAAATCTCATGTCTTTCTGGATGTAGCAAGAGAAAACTCTGAAGATCATAACGAAGACAAGAGCCATGTTAATGAAGAACATGATATTGAAGAGCCCATAGTATATTCGTGTGAAGGTGAAGAGTCTGAATACGAAACGGACAATGATGTCGTGGGTGTTGCAAAGGTAATGTCAGTTGAGGAGGTATCTCAATGGAAACCAATGACTAAAGAACAAAATTTGGATAAACTTTTGAAGTTTAGTTCATCAATTGGTCTTTCGCGTGGATCTAAAGAAGTTGAAGTTAAAAAAATCTTTGGAGGCATCGTTGATACTTTCCATTCCTCAAAACCAATCAAATATTTGGGTCCTAGCAATGATAATTTGGGTAGAGGGAAAAGAACCCCAATACCTAAGAAGAAATTATAGTCTGTGTAGGTTAGGCTAGCCTTATTTTGTTAGGAAGTTGCTTCCAATGTGCTTTTCTTGCTGCTTGTGTGTTGGGTCGGCTTTTGCCTTCTCTTGTTTGCGCTTAGGCGCCTCTCATCTTGTACTTCTGTTTTTCTTTTGAATAAAATTTTAAAATTTTCGAGTAAAAAAAAAAGTTCCTCATGATCTTCTCTAAGGACTTTATAACTGAAATGGGAGCCAGGTACACCGAAAAATAATACACGACGACATTGGTTAGCACTGATTTCACTAATGTGACTCTGCCGGCACTTGTGAGAAAGGCTTTTTTCCAAGTGGCAAGCTTAGATTCAAAATTTTCTACGATGGGATCCCACAGAGACTTGTCTCTTGATTTTTCTCCAAGTGGCATACCAAGATATGAAAAAGGAAGTGATTCAGTTACACATCCAAGTCTAGTTGCCCAAAGAGATAATTCTGGAATCTGACCCACTTGGATTAATTTTGTCTTTGAATGATTTACTCGAAGTCCTGATACTGCTTCAATGCATTTTAAAATGCTCATTAGGTTGTTTATCTCATCCCATGATGGGTTTAGAAAGAAGACTGAATCATCCGCATGGTGCAGGTGAGAAACATGGATAGTACCTTTCTTTACTGAGAAACCATTCAATAACCCTATGTTAACTTCCTTGTCAATTATCTTGGAGAGACCTTCCATGGCAAGAACAAAAAGCAACGAAGTCCTGATACTGCTTCGCTTCATTAATGATCACCTTCTCCGGTCTTGGTGACTTTTGTGACATAGTCCTTCCATTTCTTTCGCCCCATATAACCCAGCAAAATGCAAAGAAAAGAATAGGCCAAATTTTCCTCCCCTTATTTCTACCTTTTCTCATTTCACAAGCCATTAGCTGAGCTGGTAGGTCTTTGTTTTGCACCCATTACAGGTTGAATCCACCCATTAGCTAAGGTTGGAGTGTTACGACTCTATTTAAGACCGGCTAAAAGTCACGAGGCAAAGTAACCATGCCATGCAGCTAGTATATAATCCTATTACAGATATTCAAGATTCCTAATGTTTTTCACATTTATATTAGTGGTTCGAATTCCGAACTTGGATATATTGATTTTGAGTCCTGCTGTTAGGGGAAAGAATGGGTATATCAAGTCAACGTATGGTCAAAGTCAAACACAACAAAAATAAATAAATTGACATCTTGTTAATAAAAACAAACAAAAAAAGATAAATTATAGCCAAAATATTTTACCCCAAGGCTCACACACACATAGATCAGTAACTTACCACACTGCTTCAACTAAAAAAAAAGAAACTTACAACACACACACAAATCACACAGTTACAACAATATGGTAGGGTGAAATATTGCACAAAATAAAGATGCAACTATGCTCTAATCAAAACAATCTCAAGCACGAAGATACAACAATTACCATGAAGTAAGGCGAAGAATAATCACGCGATAATAAAGGAAAAGCACGACGAATAACTACACGATAAAGACAAAGCGGCTATTAAATCCATCAGAAGAAGCGCGAAGGACTAAGCAGCAGCGCGATAGATAGAGACAGCTTCTAAAAGCCCGGCGAATAAGACAAGCTAATACATGATCAGTCAACTGTGATCTTGCACGTGAACCATGGTTGTCTTCTGCTGATTTATTTGCCTACATAAGGATTGAAAATTGATAGAGAGAGAGAGAGAGCAGTTGAGATAAATAAGCTAAGGAAGTTATCAGAAAAGAAATAAATAAGTCATTAGAACTTAAACTTCATCCTTGTATTTCTCCATTATCGTGTACAATCTCACTTGAATCCACTGTAAGAACAATATACATTTGATATAAGGTGTTTGGGAACATCATATTAGTGTCAGAGTGGTGAATATATCATTAATGTTTGAGTTGATTAATATGACTTAAGCTTTGTGTTATTATCATTACAAAGGGTGTAGTCGTGGGATTTTCCGCAACTACATTTTGGTGTTAGAAACAGGGAGGATTTATCCTCACCTCCTAGTTGATAACTAGGAATCATCATTTTAAGAAGTTCATTTGTTATTCGTATTTCTTTCATTTATATATATGTCCACCATGAAAGTCTGATAAACATTACACTGTCTCCTTATCTTATTTCTTTAAAAATCCTTTACTTTCGAAATATCAAAGGTTCTCGGGCAAAAACCCTTTCAAACATCTTCTCTGTTACTAACATCGACCGGATTTCTCCCTGCCGGAAAGATGGTGAGCATCGCACGACGATGCAAAGAGAAGGAATTAACATGAGACGAGGAAAAGAAACGCCAGAGGAAACATTTTCCAGAAAAGATACGCGATATCAAACATAATGGATTAGGGAGAGCAGCAAGGGAAGATCTGCATGAGTTATTATTTCAGATGATAAAAAGGAAGGAAAACAACCCAACCACAGGAATCAAGATGGAGAAACAACTATCACCATGCGAGAATATGAGAAAAATCTCGCGCAATGGAAGGAGAAAGAAAAATTGCTGACTGCAAAACGAGTAGACCTCGCAATCAAGCATTGGAGAATATGGATAGAGAACCACAATCTGAAAAAGAAAGTGTCACAGTACGAGATAAGTGTCTAGAACACCCCCTTTTGATAAAGATTTCTTACATTTTTCTTATTAGTTCTCTTGGAATTTTGCATATTACGTTTGTTATCTATGTTTCTAGGTACAATGGCATGGATTTACACAAAGGAACCAAAAGCTACAAAATTGGTCATATTGGCTATGCACAGGAATTATATGAGAATTTTGTTCTCTTCATATTTATTGTCAGGAAGCTGAAGTCTGATAATTCTCAACAAGGAGTGATGCTGGGCTTAGTGGATCAGTGGTGCTGAGACCATTTGCATTTGGTGGGTTTCATATTTACCAGAGCCTGGAAGATTCTACACCCAAGTATTGGAATGAACAAAGAGATGAAACCAATTCGAGAAAGCAATTCGCAAGCAGAACCAATTGCCGGAGTTCACTCGTTGTTGCTCCCAGATTTGTTGCGGTCAGTTCTAGCCAAGGTTAAGACAAAGTTCAGAGCAGGTGATAAGGAGTTCGAGATATGATCAGTGGCGGAACTGGAAAATAAAGCTGGGGATGGCTTGAAAACTAACTGGATTTGTAAGGGTGTCTTAAGCCTATGTTTTAGGCATGATTTTGATTTGCTAAACTTAAAAACCACGGTGAAAAACAAGTTTTTCTGGACTTTGGCCAGCCCAAGTCACAAGGTAGTTCCGCCACTGGATATGATAGTTTGGTGGAGTTTCAAGACTGCAACTCAGTGGAAGAAAAGGAGGTTTGAAGCTGTTGATTAAATGGGTTCTTGATGGTTGTATGTGAAGAAATAGAATATCGAGATGAACATGGAATTTGGGTTATTCTGAGTTACAGAATAATAGGTTGTATTTGAATTCAAAGCAGTTTTGTTTCATCATCTCTTTTATCTGTTCGTACAACTATCTAGGAAGTATTGCCATGGTTGTTTGTGGTAGTAAAATGTTGATGATTGAGACCAGTTTACAAGTCCTGGAAGAAATGGAGTTATGGGTTTGTGATGAATCGAATATGCAGGAATTGGAGAACTAGAGAAGAAGATTTTTGATGCACAGCAAGAGCATTGCATTGTGCTCAGTAACTGTTTGAAAAAACATCTGATATAGCAGAGAGAATTATTCGAAGTTGAGAATCTACAGCTGTTTAGGGGACGAATGGTGGAGAAGTCGAGTGTATTTCAGGGCCAAGAGAAACCAGGAGGGACAAGGAATTATATGGTTCTAGTCGGAGTAGATTGATGAGTTGATATGGGGATGAATTTGAGACTAGAACAACTCTGGTTCTTCTTTATGTATGTACAGTAAGGACAATGACTCCGCTGTCTATCTTGTGCTGAACTGCAGTGAAATTGATGCTTGCAGCTGGAAGAGAAGGAAAACATTGCAGATGGTATGTGGAGTTGGAACTGAGCAAGATCTGCTGGTAGCTGTTGTTGATAGAATAAAGAAATGTTGGAACAATATTTATTAATTATTATTTTAATGTGTTTAACTAAATAAAATTAATTTATTGTTTTGTTTGTGAATGAAAAACTTATTAGTCCCACGTTGTGGAGTTTCCACTTTTTAGTTGTTTTAAGAGATTATATAAGCTTTTTAGTCCCACATCAGGGAATTCCTCTTCTTAAATTGTTTTATTCCATTATATAAAGAAATTCACTACTTTTGTAAAATCATGGGAAAGGGGTTGCTCTATATTTTAGAGGGACCCCTAAGGGAAAATATTTTATAGCGTTTTTTAAGCATTCGCGATTTTCCTTAACGGTTTTTTCGGAGTTACCAAGCTCAAGTTGAGCATCTACTACATATACTAGTAGTAGGTGTAGTAAGGTGTTTTATCCTGGAGATATCCGTCCTGTGAGGGCTATACCATCACTCTTGAGTGTAGCCGGGCGCTAATGTCTTAAGGACAGCGTGTTGAACACGTGACTCACTCTATTTTCCAAAGTTTTGCCTTGTTGCTGTTGCGGAGATACGGGGAGCTTGTTCGTTTCGTCAAAGCAATCACTTCCATTATAAAGGAGCTAAATATCAATAGTGAAAAATACTAGAATCACCCAACTAAATGGGTTCTATATTTTCAAGCCCCATCAAATAGATTCATTACTATCAACTCCATACTTTAAGAAAATGATATTGGTAGGCCCAAAATATCAATTTTTCTTCAGATCTGGCCCATAATTAATTATTCCGAATTTTAATAATGGCAAGACTACCCTTTACTATATATACAAGAGGAATATCAACACATATTTTCATTTATCAATTTATTTTCTCTCTCTTCTCCGTTCTTTTTCTCTCTCGGCTCTGGAAAAAACCCTAGAAAACTTCTTCATCGTCTCCAAATTTCACCGATCTTCATTTTTTTTCGTTCATTTTATCTCCCTGATCTCATATTTCGAAATTATCATGGACTTCTCATCATTTTAAGCTCAGATTCGTTCATTTCGTAAGCCAAAACCCATAAAAATTCGGTGAAAATGTCTGTGAAATGAACTCATAATGCGTTTTCAGCTATTCTTTGAGGCTATGTAAACTTAAAACCTGTAGTTCAAGTATTTAGATAAAAATCTGCTGGTAATATCGCAAGATCGACTTTGATTACTGGTTTCTGACTCAGATTCGACTCATTATGTTGTGTCAGAAACTCGGTTGAATGAGAAACTGTTCAATGGCGATATTCGTAAGGGATCTGTGGTTCAATCGATTGATTAGATGTGTCATACTAGTCAGAATCGGAAGTAAGTTTCACTGAGTTTCGATCTAATTTTAGGTTTAATTTCAATTTTTGATATTACGAATTTTTCAATTTGAAATGAATCTCAGTTCAGATTATTAGTTTCATTCATATCTCTGAATACTATATTGAATGCCTGCCTTTGCTTATTGTTTTCAAGCAATAAAATAACGAAGAGCTGAAGTTGTTACTACTGATTATTTTTGTGGGATATATATGAAGGGGATTGTTGCAATGATAGTGTATTTGAACGATTTTATGATTGTGTTTTGTGTTGGATGTGGAAATGTTGCAGGAAGATTATCCCTTCTTCACCATTTCAAGTTCATATGATTCTTGGTAAGTCTCTGTGCAAGTGTTTTTGCTGCAATTTTTTTTCCTTAAGTTCTGGCAGCCGTTAGGTGAAGAATTTGTGGAATTTCAAGACATAAAATAGCTGGAAATGGGCGGTTCTACGATAACTTGATTTTTTTTCTTCTTATCAAATCCACCAGTAAGCAAAGGCAGTGGTATGTGTGGGTCTTTATGATGGATTTAAGAGATAATTGAGGTTGTGAAGATCTCAGGCAGAGAAAAGAAGAAAGTGTGAGTATGGTGGATGTTACATGGATATGAACTGGGGTTGTATTTATGGCTTGAGCATGGTTGAGTATTTGGCAGTTGAATCTAGTTTGAAGGTCGGTGAACCAGGTGGGTATTTGTCATGGATTCTGGAGGTTCTGGGATGAATGTTATCTGAGTAAGGAAGAAGTCAAGTGGTGTTATTAACCGATAAAGCTGTGGAGACGCCAACAGTTTGCATTGGTCTTGTGCTATTATATCCCTACATTAATGTCTAAGTAGGAGGGTTCATTACGCAATGGCTAATGAATGTTATCGATGACCACAATAAGAGAAGATATGGGTTAGATTGGTCAATTTTGGAAGGAGTTTACTACCGTAGGAAATTCATGTCTTTGGAAAGTTGTGTATGAATCTCTCCCTAATTTGTGAACTTCTTTAAAAATTACCTTATTATTGTTTGGTAACTACCTGTCCTTGTCTTAATTTGATTGGTGGACCTTTTATCAGCTTAATGGTACACACTCCGTGGATGGGATTGGGATGAATCATGCTGGAATACGTCTTTTGGAGAAGTAGCAAAACCTGCACCTTGAGGTAAGATGGATTCTCAGTTTTTAGTTCATTCGATAAATACAATCTCTTTGTACTGGAACTCCCTGTTTAGCATGAAGTCTATAAATATGATTGACTAAACAATTACATGCTTACAACAACTTGTATTATATAAACTATGCATTAATGAATGGTTCATATCTGAGATGTATTATATAAACTATGCATTAATGATGATTTCTGCTAACTAGTAGTTACCAGGATGTGTAACTGCTAGTTACACATCCTGGGATATAAAGTTTATGTTATATATATTGCAGGTTCTTATGAAAAGAATAGTTATATGGATGTGTAACTAGCAGTTACACATCCTGGGATATAAAGTTTATGTTATATATATTACAGGTTTTTATGAAAAGAGTAGCTATATGGTTGGAAAGGTTTCTCTCATTTTCTCTTCAATCAAGTTTATGAGTGTCGGTATTTCCTAGCGTTTCCACCTGAGTACTCGTTTATGAATGTTTTCCTTACACGTATTTTCTTTACTAGGTTTGTGGTATGGAAGATGCTTTGGAAATTTTATATCACTATGGTCTTGGGTTCAATATCTCAAGTATGTGTAGCTATTAGTTACACATGCTAATTAGATGTGTAACTTATAGGTACACATGCTAACTGATTGAGTGATTTTCGTTTCATTTGTCAGGGTATTGAATTGGCATGATCTTGAGGCGTTATCTAGTCATTATACATTGTTATTTAACAGGGGGGAAAGCAAAATTATTGGATTATTGTGTAACTTCTAGGTAGATTAGCTAAATGGATGCGTATGTACTAGTTAGACATGCTAATTAGATGTGTATCTAGTATTTACACATGCTAAATTATGTGTAACTAGTAATTCTATCACAAACATTCAATCATTCTGTACCCTGCATTAGTCATTTCCATAGATCATCTTCTTAATGTGTTATTTATGTCTATGCTGACATAAACCCTGACTCTCACTTTATCAACTACTGGAATAACATATTGAAATTTGCATCTAAATATAGAACTTGATTAGAATTATTTATGTCTATGTTGACATAAACCCTGACTCTCACTTTATCAACTACTGGAATAACATATGCTAAGTTTAATTATTCATTGGGAATCAGGTCGATTGATCACATTCTTCTGTCACAAACATTCAATCATTTACTGACAACCCGGAGAGAAAAGGAAATTGTAGCTAAGAAGTCGAATTGACACCATAGAACGGTTCTCTTGCTTACTTAAGGTGGTTTTGACATTGTTATTGGTTTCACAAAGAAGGTTGAAGCACACATAGGTTTACTAGTCGTGAAAGCTCTAATGGATACATACTTAATATCATATGCTTAATACATACTCAATGAACATACATTTTTATTGTTCATTCTGATCCTTAGCAGATATTCTTTGCCTGCCATATTGCACCTTCGTTACATTTAACTTTATTATCATATCAATGCCTGTGGTGTAGAAGTATATCTATAAGTCAAGTAGATGTGTATCTTTTTGCATATGAACAAGTTAAGTAGATGTGTATCTATAAGTTACACATCTAATTATCATGTGTAACCTTTACTTACACATACTTCGCTTTAGGTAACTTAGGCTTGCAAGTTCATGATAAATGGCATATTCCATATGCAGGTGTAACTCCTAGTTACACTGGTCATATGCATGTGTAATTGAAATTTACACAATCCAGATGCATGTGTATCTCCTATTTACACATGTTATATGCATGCGTAACTCTCAGTTACACAATTCAGATGCATGTGTAACTGCTAGCTACACTAGTCAGATGCTTGTGAAACTGAATATACAGTGTTGCATGTACTGTTCATTTTAATCGTGTAAATACTGGTTGCTTGTTGTTATATTTCAGGTTTCAGATAACTTCATAAAAGCTAATTGCTTAAACGTGGCAACAGTCTCGCTGGAACTGAAGTTGACGCTGAATACACAAGTCAGATGCATGTGTAACTCTTAGTTACACTAGATAGACACATATGTAACTCTCAGTTACACTAAACAAATGCATGTGTAACTTCTAGTTACACATGCTAAGAAATTATTGTAAATGAATATTAAAGTAATAATTGTATATACAAGTGTAACTTTGCATTATACATGTCATAAGGATGTGTAACTTCTGGTTACACATGCCATATGCATGTGTAACTTCTGTTTACACATTCGCACTGTATTTTAATAATTTTGGGCCTAGATTTAAATTTTATTTGATTATGGGCTTGACAATATGCATAAGGGTATCAAAGTCTTTTAATAATTCGGGGCCTAGATTTAAACTTCTTTTAATTAAGGGCCTCATATTATGGGTTATCCATGGGTGGGGCCTGAGCATAATTTTCCCATATCAATAACTTTTGCTTATTTGATTTTTCTTTGTTTTTGATTATTGCACCCAACAATCTTAAGACATTAGAATTTGTAAAAATGGTTGGTTGGTTTGTGAATCATGGATGTTAATTGTGGAGTGAAAAACAAAAACAATTTTTTGGTCAGTTATAGAGTTTCGAGATTATATCTTAACCTAGAAGTAACTTCGATGAACCCTTTTGACACAACGTAGTAGACATCCTGATAGTTATCCACGTAAAATTTCAGAATTTTTGGAGTTGTAAAAGTATTTTTTTGATATTTTACAAAACAGACAAATGTTCCTGAAAAATTCTGACGGGCAAACTTTTGTTGCTAACTAAAGTATTTTTTATGGGGTAATCATGAGTTTTTTGATATGGTGGTTCAAACGAAGTTTGTAAATCTAGATATTATCTTCAAAAACTCATATTTTATCTTCCGTTTCGGAACTAAGGTTTGTGAGATGTGGTGTATTAGGTGATTGGGAAATTACCGTGTCCGTGGTCAGAGTATAAACGAAGATTGTGACATGAAATTGAAAAGGAACATGGCTACCAGGCACATGTGGATGAACACAAGTCTTCCAAAGCTGACAAAGGCGGGAATATCAAACACAACTCTAACCGTAGTCTTCATAAGAAAGGTATGTTTCGTAAAATTGAATCCGGCGTTACTTTAATTAAGGGTGATTGTTATGTTTGTAAAATTCCGGGCCATACGGTAGTAAAGTGTAGACAACATAAAACCTTAATAAGTAGAAAGTTAATGCTAATTTAGTTGAAACAAATTAGAACGAGTTCATTGACATGATGTCGGAAGTTTTTTTTTTAACAACCAATGTAAGAGACCAGAAGGTGGACTCTGGACCCACCAAGAATGTTTGTTGAAACAGAGACCTGTTCACCTCCTATCAGAGGATAGGGGATGTCGAGAAACTATTTTTGAGTAACTCATCTGCAATAGAGGTTGCATAAAAGGAAAAGGTCGAGCAGAAGCTCATATCTGTAATACTCTCACGTTGAATGAAGTTTTCATGTTCCAAGCATATGCAAGAATCTTGTATCTTGTTCTATTGTAGATGGAAAAAGATTTAAGATCTTAATTGAATCTGGAAAACTTGTTGTAACAAGGCAGTTATTTTTTAAGCAAGAGTTATAGGACTTTGGGTCTATATAAGCTTAACGGAAAAATCTGATGATGTAAACATAGTTGATTCTTGTGCTTTCTTTATGTGATTGATTGTTTTATGTGGTAATCTTGTAACCGTAAACTTATAAGTCAATGCTTAACTGGATAGCATAGGCTGTGTACCCAAATTTAGTTTTGACTTTGAACACAAAAGTGAAATCTGTGAAGAATCAAATATGCTTTAAAACCTTTTAGCACAAATGTTCAGGTAATTTTAAGCCTTTATAATTAATTCAGTTAGGCCTAGATGACATGAGTTCAACCCAAAATCACTGTGGTAAAAGATGGTTTATAACTTCCGTAGATGATTGTACGAGGTATTGTCTTGTATACTTGCTTAGGGATAAGGATGATGCCTTAGAAGCCATAAGATGTATAAACTTGAAGTTCAAAACCAATTAGAAGCCTTGAACATAACAATTGTATCCTTAAGAAGATGATAATTGTCATGTTGATTAGTTCAGGATTACCTGCGGCCTTGTGGGGGGAGGCAGTCATGTTAACTAGTATATCCTGAATAGAGTACCCTTAAGGATCAGATAAAACTACATATGATTTATGGATAGGTAGATGACCTTCTTATGAATATGTCGAAGTATGGTGGTGTTAGACTAAGTTTGCCATTCATCTTCCTAAAATAAGTAGATAGAAACCAAAAATGTTGATTGTGTCTTCATATAAGGTATGCTGAGTATACTTCTACATATAGATTTTTGGTTGTGTGTTCTGATTTTTCATACTTTGGTGTGATTTTTTCTGACTTTGGTGTGATTACGATTACATAATCTAGGGATGCTGAGTTCTTTGAAGATGTTTATTCTTAAACATGTACCTCATTAGAGAAGTGTTGTTGATTCCTAGACTTCTTATGAAGCCGGCTTCATAACATGCCTAGCTTAGTCTAAGCCCCGGACTTGTAAAGAAGCCTTGATATCTACTGAAACCCCATTCTGGTAAGAAGCTTCATTTAGTGAAATGGGCTCAGTCCGTCGGAACCTGACTTGGGAGGTTTATAGTTTACCTCTAGAGAGTAAGACCATGAGATGTAAATGAGTCTTTAAGAGGAAACATTAGGTATATGGAACTGTAGAAAAATATTAGGCTAAGTTGGTAGCTAAAGGCTATAAACTAAAAGAAGGTGTATATTTCCTTGATTCTAATTCAATTGAGACGGAAATTACCTCCGTTGAGATACTAATTGTTATTGCTGCCATAAAGAACGTAGAGATACATCAGATGGATGTTAAGACAGCTTTTTCTAAAACCGTGAATTAGGTAAAGAAATTTACATAGATCAACTTGAAGACTTTGTAGTGAAAGGTTGTGAATACAAAGTTTGTAATTTGAAAAATCTTTGTATGGTTTTCAAATAAGCACGTAAACAGTGACATGGAAAATTTAATCATGTGATAATGGATAGTGGATTTAAATTAATGAATCTGACAAGTATGTTTACAAGTAACTTGTTAAGGATGTATGTGTAATTGTATGCTTGTATGTTGATGATATGCTTGATACAAACATAGATGTGATGAATTCCACTAAAAACATGCACTGAATGAGAACATTGACTTGAAAGACTTGGGCCCTTTTGATGTAATCTTAGGGATGAGGATTAGAAGATAATCAAACATTTATAAGTCTTAGTCGTTCTCATTATGTTGAGTTGTGCTTAAGAGATACAATCAGTCTGATTGTAAACTTGCTTGTACTTCGTACGATTATTCTTGTAGTCTCAAGAAAAATAAGGGTAGTGGAGTATCTTAACTTGAATACTCAAAAGTTATAGGATGTCTGATGAATTTAATGAACTGTAAGAGTCCAGACATTTCCTATATTGTGAGTAAGTTAAGTGGATATAATTGTAGTCCAGAGAAAGAGAATTCAGATGCACTGAGTAGAGTATTATGGTACCTAAAATACTCTTTTGATTTATGAAAGGTATCTTGTTGTCCTTGGGACTTTATGATGCAAACTGGATAGTTGACTCAGAGGAGTCTAAGTCTACGAGTGGATATGGTTTCACTCTAACATGTGGGTTTGTTGTTGGAAGATTTCCAAACAAACATATCGCTCAATTCATTATGGAATCTGAGAGTATTGCGTTAGATAAAGCATGAGAGGGGGCCGAGTGCCTAAGATGCTTTTTAGAAGACATTCCTCTTTGGCATATGCCTGTGCCAGCTATATCTATACATTGTGTTAGCCAAGCTATAATAGTTAAAGCTAAGAAATAACTAATCTCAATAGGCGTTATTTCCATTGATTGGATAAAGTCCAAGGAGAATATCGCGAAACCTTTGACGAAAGGTTTGTACAAAGAGATAGTTAAAAATGCATCGAGGGGGTTGGGGCTTAAGCTCATATATTAAACTCACCATGAAGGATACTCAACCTTGCTGACTGGAGAACCCATGATCAAGGTTTCGAATGAGACAACTAATTTGTGGTGGGTAAAGGTAAACACTATCAGAGATTTTCATTCTCTGTCCCTTCCCTATGGTGTAGACGTGATAGTGTGACTGCATGTGGAGGATGACTTTTTAATAAGTCTTAATGAGTTCTATAGTTTCAATTTAAGATTGAAGTGGGGTGTAGCAGTAACACTCTTTATGGAAACTCACCTATCTGAATGAGGAAGTGGGTCGCTTCCTGTGAGAATATGAGCTGATTCTCTAGAGCATTCTGAGAAACAGGATACGTCCAGGGCCAAAACGGACAAAACGGCACGAGCTTGGCAGCAACCTTGGAGATATCATCCGTGATTGTTATCGCGAATTACATCAAATGCTAGGAGTTCAAGACATAGTTCACTGTCTCTAGCAAGTAATTCCGGTAATATCTCACTAAGCAAAGTTTCAAGACCTCATGGACACCTCTGCCTAAAATGGTATTTCCTGCGTTTTTTATATGATTTTCTCTTTTGATGGTTTTGGTATTACTGGAACTTAGTACCTAAGGGTCACTAAGTGTTCACTGGTTCATGCTTTTTCACTTTCGTGAAAGGAATCTTTAGTCTCACTTGTGAGGAGCAAAGATGAAAGCTCTCTATACTATATGATTTTTGCAATCCATAGTATGACCCTGGGGTCAACACATTTTTGTGTGAAAGAGAGGACATTGAAATGACTAATATGATTTCAACACACAGACGTTCCATATGTCTGTTCGATCAATCCGGATCATGGAGATTGGGTGTTGACTTACCAAGATTTATCTGTGTTTTTCATGTTTTATTGAGGTTTTCATTCATGTGGGGGATTGTTGGAACAATATTTATTAATTATTATTTTAATGTGTTTAACTAAATAAAATTAATTTATTGTTTTGTTTGTGAATGAAAAACTTATTAGTCCCACATTGTGGAGTTTCCACTTTTTAGTTGTTTCAAGAGACTATATAAGCTTTTTAGTCCCACATCAGGGAATTCCTCTTCTTAAATTATTTTATTCCATTATATAAAGAAATTCACTACTTTTGTAAAATCATGGGAAAGGGGTTGCTCTATATTTTAGAGGGACCCCTAAGGGAAAATATTTATAGCGTTTTTTAAGCATTCGCGATTTTCCTTAACGGTTTTTTCGGAGTTGCCAAGCTCAAGTTGAGCATCTACTACATATGCTAGTAGTAGGTGTATTAGGGTGTTTTATCCTGGAGATATCCGTCCTGTGAGGGCTATAGTATCACTCTTGGGTGTAGCCGGGCGCTAATGTCTTAAGGACAGCGTGTTGAATACGTGACTCACTCTATTTTCCAAAGTTTTGCCTTGTTGCTGTTGCGGAGATACGGGGAGCTTGTTCGTTTCGTCAAAGCAATCACTTCCATTATAAAGGAGCTAAGTATCAATAACTTTTGCTTATTTGATTTTTTTTTGTTTTTGATTATTGCACCCAACAAGAAATTCTAAAGCCATGGATTCACTAAAACTCAATGGAAAAGAGGTCAGGATGGATAAAAGGACACAAGAGCTGTATAGATGTGGAATTGTGAAGATTTGAAGCAATTGACAGGGTCCGGAGTGGAGTAGAGATGTGCTGCTACCACCGAGTCTTGTAGCTGAATGATAGTCATGGTGCTGATGGGTATTGAGAGATGGGTTTGTAGTGATTCTGAGTTCGAGGGGGGACGACGAGATTGCGCTTGAATGCACGCTGTTCCAGTTGGGATAGAGTCTGAATTCGACAGAGAATATGATGAATTGAACTGAGATAATCGGACTACAGTTGAGAGTTGTTGTCGCTGGTATGCAGTTGAGTGAATGGATGAAGTATTTGGTTGATTGTTGGAGTTCAACAGGTGCATTCCAAGGCGTGTGTTGCTTCTGGTTAGCCGTGGCCATAAGGGAAGATGAAGTTGGTGAAGTTTAGGTGGAGTTATCGGTAGTGGGCAAGAAAGAAAGTACCAGTTCGATGTGCAGTGGCTAACCAATGTTTAAGGGATGAGTACAAGGTGTGTTTGGGAAGGGCTACAACCTGATTTAGAAGTCGTGCAAAATATGGAAGTTGGTTACCAGTTTTTGACAGTGTTTGGGTCCGTGAAAACAACCAGAAAAGTGCTGTCTTGGCCATCAGTTTTGAGTTAAACGGCTGAGATTTGGAAGCTGGCAGAGTTGTTACTGAACAAGGATTGTTGGGCTACGACTTTGCAGGGAACAAAAGATATAAAATAGAAAACAGATAAGAACTACCCCTTTTACCACCAGTTTGTGCTTTGCAGGGAACAAAAGATATAAAATAGAAAACAGAGAAGAACTACCCCTTTTACCACCAGTTTGTGCTTGCATATTGTGCGCAGAGATTCCTGAGAGAAGAAGCTACATAGAACCAGTTCTTGGACCTGATTTCTGAAGCTGCTGAGTACCTCCGCAGTGGTTTGATTTCGAGTTTTCTCTGGCTTTGAACCTTATTTACTTTGAATATACTCTTGTGCTTAAACCAAAACTATGAATAGCTAATTCCATCATTAATTTGGGAGGATTTCAAAACTCCAAACATGTTTTATTGATCAATCTTAAGCAAGTTATTTTTCCGATAAATATCTTTTGTTGATTCTCTTTTACCGTTTATATGACCATGTGGTGTTTGCTAGGTATCTAAGTGCACAACTAGGTAACTCGTATGCAACTTTAATGTTAGTATTGAGAACTTTAATCCTTAATTGTTGGAGTAATCTTTGCAAAAGTAGCGGTGCACTATTTGTCGCAAAGGGATGTTGTATGCAATAGTGTGTAAAAGATAACCCTAGGTTAACTTGTCGAACTTAAGAACATGTGGCTAGGAGCAACTTGATTCACAAATATTAGTGCAATTGTTTGAATTACACTAGAGAACTTGATTAGAATCCACTAGAGAACTTATTCTATGTGGTGATTTTTGGAGTCTAAAGATTAGTTGAACTTATAACTTGTCTAAAAGTTGTTAACAATCAAAATTATTTGGAAGTAGAACTTATATGATTAATAATATCTTGTTTGGTAGTGGCGAATGAATCTCTAGTCAATTCCATCTTATAATTTTAATTACAATCTTAAAAGTTTGTGTCTTTCAACAACAACAATTTGTCTTAAATTGAAACTTAAAACTCACACCTCCCTGTGGATACGAACTCGACTCGCCTCACTAATTCTTTATAGATTTGTGTAGCATTAGAGAATTATTATTGATAGGTTGACAACCTCGTCAGTTGGGGATAGAATACGGGGAGAGTTATAAGAGGTCTCGCAGAGAAAGAGATACTACTAAAAGAGAACAAAGGGCGCGCCAATAGATAAGCAATCGTGGGATGATGCACGAAGGCATGAGAAGAGGAAGGAGAGAAGGTACATGAATCAAAAAAGAAAAAGACTATGTGATAATCATCAAGGAAGACGATGGAGAAAATCAGTCCAGCGTGAAAGCGAAAGCCAAGTACAAATAAAAAGAAACACAGGGCTTCACCAATGCAACTCTATCATATCAATCACAAGGGGTGTTGAAGAATGTCATACCAAGATGCTGAGGTGAGTTTACGAGCGTGACTTCAATGACGAATAAATATACCCTAAACAGAAGAATGTTCCTCTTGAAGATTAGAAAAAACAACCGATCGCGTTCATTCGAAGATGCCCCAGGAAATGGAGAGTCGCACGAAGAAAGTCTAATCATAACCATGGTAATTGAACCAGATCGCAAAGATGAAGATAACGTGATACCCCCTTTAGCGATCTACAACATCTTAGTAGATAGTGGGATATCAGTGGACGTACTGTTCTACCACACGTTCAAAGCAATGGGATACAACGATTCAAATCTCTCCCCAGCAGAATACAACATTTTCGGATTCAACGGTGTGGCGACAAAACCCAAAGGCGAAATCACGGTGACTATACCTGTAAAATCACTAGAAATAATGGTAACATTCAGTGTCTTGGATGTAGATACTCCATACAACGCGATTATCGGGAGGCCCTGGATACATGGAATCAAAAGGGTGGCGTCATCCTTCCATCAATGCGTTCGCTTTCTTGTCCCTGATGGGATAAGAGAAATCATGGGAGATACTTCGCAAGCGAAAATCTTCCGGGACCTTAACGTGCAGCATAATGATGGGTGAAAAAAAACAAAGAAAGACAAGAAGAAGAAGGTGAAATAGGAAAAGAAAGAGAGAGAGTTACAAATTTACAAGGTGAGGGCGTTGAAGGAAAAGGAATCCCAAGTGAAACCCCAGAAAAGGAAGGAGAATCGATGCACCAGTTGAAGCATCCGACACCGCAGGAGAACCCATACCAAGTTTCACTACTGAAGAGCCCACGAATGACATCGATATGGGGACAGGTGTTGAACCAAAAATAGTAAAAATAGGGACCAGACGGGGAGGAAGAAGAAGAAGAAGAAGCGAATCTAGTATAACTGCTAAAGGATTATTCCTATGTTTTTTCTTGGAGTATGGGAGAAATACCTTGCATATATCCTTCAATTGCCTTCCATAAGCTAGTCATCAGCCCGATAACAAGACCACTTAGGCAGAAGATACGAAAAATAATAACGGTATATCATGAGCAAATTTAGGCAGAGCTACAAAAAATGACTGAATCATGGATTATAAGACCCACGAAGTATGTAGAATGAGTCGCGAACATGGTGGTAGTCCCTAAAAAGAACAAAAAGATTCACATTTTCATCGACTTCACTGATCTAAACAAAGCCTTCCCAAAACATAGTTATCCACTACCAGATATCCCTCAAACAGTGGAGTCAGTCACAGGGTGCGAAAGAATATCGTTAATGAACGACTACTCAGTATACAACCAAACACCCTTAGCAGAGGAAGATCAGGAGAACACAACATTTTTCGCACCAAGGGGTCTGTACTGCTTCACCATAATGCCTTTTAGACTAAGAAATGCGGGAGCCACATACCAACGTACGATAGAGAAAGTATTCAAGTCATGGATACCCACCACTTTAGCGGTTTATATCGACGACATGTTGGTCAAAAGCAAAAGATCAGTTGATCACGCGAAAGATCTGAAGGAAATATTCGAGCAAATGCAAAATACAAAAATGAAAATAAATCATGCGAAATGTATTTTTAGGATTGCATATGGGAAAGTTTTGGGTTATATCATCTCGAAAGAAGGAATTCGAGTCAATCCCATTAAAGTAAAATCCATTCGCGAAATTCCTTCACTAACTACGAAATGTGACAGGTAAAGTTAAAGAAATCCATATCAATAAAGCAACTCAAGTTGAGCCACCAACACATGAAGATACTTAACGTTTTCATTTTACATACATAAAATGTGAAACGCGAGAGTTCGTTAAAATAAAATAAAATAAAAAATGGTGTATCACCATCATTCCCAAGCTCTTGTTTCTGAAAATCTGAGTAATCCAACATTTTATACACATCTCATCGTTTGATGTTTTCATACTAACATATAATAATCCATTGGAGCTGGAATGATTTAATGTCTTATGGCGAATATGACATGGGGAAAGAAACTTCATTCACAAGAATTATGGGGTTTTGTACCCATCGTGCACTGTGGTTAACTGGTGATGGATTAATGTGCGAGATTCAAGAATATATACAACATACTTTATTATTCTATGTAGTGTGCTAATCTCCTAAACTATGTAATGTGATATTCTTCCTAAAGTATGAACTTAACGATCATTTAGTAAGTGATGTATACCAATTTTGGGTGTTGTTCAGAAATGCATAACATTTATCCAGAATTAGTCTACGACGACATGAACATCAAATTGTAGGTTAGTGTTCTTAAAGAAAATTTGGGTTCTTTTATGCCTTTGGTGATAATTTAACATTAGTTAATTTCTAAATTAACAAGATTAAACATCTACTAAACAACCAAATTAAACTAATTAATGATTAGGACAAATTAATCATTAAAGAAATTTTTTGGTTAAAGGTGAAAAGCGGGGGTCTAAAAACACCACCCAATATTTCGCTTAGAAATATGTATGGACTAACTCTGAAACACTTTCTAGAGAATCAACTAGACAGTCAGACTCAATCTAGGTAAAAGTATCTCAAGGAGTTAATATCTCACACGTGTTTTTATTTACTCAAGCTAATAGAAATCAGCGAGTCTTAATCAAACACAAGGAATAACTTGGACGTTACGAAAGACCAATGTCCAAGGATCAATCAATGATAATCAAACAACCAAAGGTTGGATTATACTTATTAATGATCTAACGCACAACCATTATTATTTCTATTATATAAACAAATATAACGCTGAAAAGAAATAACACACACCAGAAATTTTGTTAACGAGGAAACCGCAAATGCACAAAAACCCCGTGACCTAGTCCAGATTGAATACACAATGTATTAAGCCGCTACAGACACTATCCTACTCCAATCTAACTTCGGACTGGACTGTAGTTGAACCCCAATCAGTCTCCCACTGATTCAAGGTACAGTTGCACTCCCTATGCCTCTTATCCCAGCAGGATACTACGCACTTGATTCCCTTAGCTGATCTCATCTACAACTAAGAGTTGCTACGACCCAAAATCGCAGGCTTTAACAATAAACAAATCTGTCTCACACAGACAAGTATATCAAAGGATCTATCTGTCTCCCACAGAAAAACCCAAAAGTTTTTGTTCCGTCTTTTGATAATAATCAAGGTGACCAGGAACCAATTGATAATCCGGTCTTATATTCCCGAAGAACATCCTAGATAAATCAATCACCTCACAAAAATCTTAATCGTATGGTAGCGAAACAAGATGTTGCGGAATCACAAACGATGAGACGAAGATGTTTGTGATTACTTTTTATATCTTTCCTATCAGAGAACTCTCACGATCTCAAGCCAATCAATATAATTGTACTTGTACGATAGAAGATCAGATGACACAACTAGGATAAAAATAGTGTCGGTCTGGCTTCACAATACCAATGAAGTCTTTAAGTCATTAACATGGTTTTAGAATAATAAAACTAAAGGTTAAAGGAGAACCGACTCTAGCACGCAAACTAGTATCACACGTAAGGTGTGGGGATTAGTTTTGCAGAGTTGCTAGATGTCCCCTAATATAGTCTTTCAAATCGGGGTTTCGCCTTGCTCAGAAAGCAAACACTATCCACTGTTAGATGAAAACCTGATTTAGATTCTAGCTAATATTTCTCAATCGTTAGATTGAAAACCTTAGCTTGTTATACACAAATGAACTGCACGCTTCTAGGTATGTTAACCGTACCCAAATGCGTGCATTGTTGGTTCAACAACAGTTAACCAAAAGGTTAGCCATATGAGCATTTCATACCAAACATATTCTTCTTCACCATACCTAGTTCAATTGACTCAAATAAACTAGTTAGAGAGTTGTTCAATTGCAAGGAAATATTATTAACTACACAAGACATAATTGAAGCAAAAATGATTTTATTCACATGAATTGGTTCATGAGCTTTATATCCACGGTTTGCAATTGTATTCCTTAGTCTTTATAAGTTTAAGTTCAGAAATCATCTTTAGATATATAACCTTCATAAGTTCGCAGACTAGGTTCGCGGACTTAAGCTACTGGATAGAGTTCACAAACTCCAGCAGAAATTCTCGGGATGAGAACTTCGCCAGTTCGCGGACTTGGCTCACGCAAGTAGTTTGTCAACTCCAACAGAAATTTTCGGGTTTGAGAACTTCGTCAGTTCGCGGACTTGGATACAAGCCATTCAAGTATAGGACTTATGCACATATGTGTTTCCACAACAATACTTATGTCCATATTGGTTATGTCATCTAAACTCTCATTCCAATCATTGAAACATTCTCATAGGACGTTATATTTTTTTTTATTCACAAACAATTTTTCGTCAGAGCAATTTTCAAAGTGATTGAAACATATCATGATTTTCGTCACTAGGTAAAAATAAAAACGGTCGAAGCGAAATGCTTACCAACACATATTTCGAGATATAGATAGGCGAGGTCTCGGCTCGAAATACCAAATGTGTATAATCTAAGTATATATATATATATATAGCATACGACTTTTGTCTCAAGAAGTAGGAGATAGAATAGATAGACTTTTGAGTGACAGATAAGTTCAAGTCTTCACATACCTTTTTTTCGAGAAGCTCCACCGGTTCCTTGAGTAGTCCTTCTGCTTGTATGATGAGTCGCCATGAAGTCCTTGAGCTCAACTACACTTACTATCATAGTCCGGGACTTAGCTATAATAGACTAGAAATCAAGACTTATAGTTTTGATCACTAACATTGACAAACATACTTGAGATAGCAACGCATGCGAGTTCGACCGAGTAGTGCTCTAAAAAAAGGGATTTTTGAAAATTAATCCAATAGATCTTTACATGCTAAGAGGATTTGGAGATATACTGAGAAGAAAGCTTTCTGGAGGTCAATCATTCACCAGAAATTTGGTGGTTCTTTTGATGCTCTTTTTCCTAATGATACAAATGTTTCTGTAGGAAAAAGCCTGTGGGCAGGCATCCTAAAATCTAAAATCTACAGTTCATGTTCAGAGTGGAAATAATGCTCTTTTTGGAATGATGTGTGGATAGGAGAAAGAACCCTATGGATAGTTTATATCCTTCACTTTACAGAATTTCTAGAAACAAATTTGCTTTAATAAGAGATATGGTTAAATTTACTGATAACCGTGCTGCTTGGGATTTCAATTTTACAAGAATTATAAAGGAGGATGAAGAGGACATGGTTGCAGATTTACTGAATCAAATTAATGCGCCTGCTCTAGCTGAATCTGGAGATGATTTTCTATCTTGGAATCCAGGTAACAGTTTCTCAGTTAAAGATTGCTATGATGCTATTGAAGTTGCTGGTTTTCTATTCTGTGGAATCCAAGAATTCCATAAAAAGTTGTCTTTTTTACCTGAAACTTGTGTTACAATGCTGCTCCAACATTAGACTCTTTGCACAACTCAATTGTTATAAATGGTTGCATAATGTGCAAGAAGGATGCTGACTCAAACTCTCACTTGTTTCTCCACTGTGATGAGACAAGAAAATTATGGAATTTCTTTTTAAATAGTTTCAAATTGGTTTGCGTCTTCAGAGAAGATGTGAAATCAACTATTTGGGAGTGGAACAATAAGAAAGGCAACACCATGAAGAACAAATTGTGGATCATGATTCCATTTGCTATTTGGTGGGTAGTTTGGAATAAAAGAAATGGAAGACTCTTTCAAGTAAAGTATAAGAATTTCCATCAGCCTGTGTGAAGTAAAGTGTTTACTGTTCAACTGGTCTTTGGGTACAAAGATATTTGAAAATCTCTCTTTAAACAGTTTACTTTTCTACTGGGAGGGAGTAATGGAGTTAGATTAATTTAGCTAGTGCTTTGATTTTTGGATTCCCTGTTTTCTTAGTTACATTGTAACTTTCTGTACTCTGCCATGAATGCTTCTTCTTTGTGGTATACGTGTTTCATTTTGCCATGAATGCTTCTTCTTTGTGGTATACATCTTTCCCTTTATGAGTTAAAAAAAAAGGATTTTTTGAGTTTACTTCAAAATATTTTGTTTTCTCTTCCAATGACACATGTCACAAATTAACCAAAACCAGAACCAGAGCTCGTTTTCCAGTAACAGGTACCGGGTCAAGCAGAGATAAGACGCGTAACGACCTTATCTCCAGATATGCGGCTAAAGTTTTTACACCGGCTGCCTGCAGGCCTAGGCGCAACTGCCCGAAGGCAAGAGTAATTCCTTAACACATACCGTGTCATGTTCTCTTTCGGTACAGAGGGTGCAGTGATCATCACTTCAGTGGGATTATGCGTTCGCGACCATTCAGTGATGTATCCACATATTCCATGTCCCGGTTGCAGCGCTACTGAGGGGTCTCCCCCATTCACGATCCCGCTAGCTATAGAGTTACGGGGGGGTCTCCCCCATTCACAATTCTTCTATGGTTGTTTACATGTTCGTGGTTTAAACAATCGTACTAATAAAAGAGACAGAAATTCAAAGGTAATAGGATCAGTTCACGTACCTCGTGTACATACCTCTTTCACGTGTATCGCTGCTTTCCACGCCCTTCTGTCCAATGCCAACTCTTTGTACAAGCCTCGGTCATCCCAAGTGAGTTTCGGTCGTCCCGGACACTTCATTCTTCCTTTCGGCCGTGTGATGCATCCTAAACAAACTGGAACGTCAAGTGGTCTTCGTTGGAGATGCCCAAACCAACGTAGCCGTAAAATACAGGTCTCAAATTAACCAGGTTAGTTTATGTTACGTTCCAAAAGAAAAGGAAAATTGGACGTACAATATTTGTATTAAGCAAATAATTCACCGTAAGCTTTTCAATGGTGCATCCCAAACTACTTTGGCTAAATATTTACGGTACTGCGTATTTCAATCATTAATGGGGAACTACATATTTATGGTGGTTCAAGGTAAGCTAGACATATGAGAATACGACTGATCATATGCACTTAAATTATAAAGAAAAGAGAATTCCAAAATTTTGACAATTAATTCATTAAATATTGCCACACATTAAGCTTCAAAGGACATGATAAAAAGGAACACGCAAAGTTTAAAAAAAAAAGGCAAAGATGGAAAACAAAAGAAATCCTTTTAGGCTTAGTGTATTATGCATTAATAACTTGGATAAAACAAGCTTTTAGAGTTCCTTTTTGGCTAAATGATGTTAGCGTTTGAACTTTACTTGACCTTAATCATGCAAAATATCAGTCCACTTTACACAACTATATCAACTACTATGCATCACAGTGGTTTATTTATCCAATGAGTTGGCAAATGATCAATTAAATCTTTACAATAGGAAAACCAAATATATGATTTCCTCTGCACATATTAAACTTTCATGTACACAGATATATTGTTTGTATGAAAGGAGATCTTTTATCTACCGACTTTCAGTGACCAAAGAGTGTTCACCTCTTATCAGAGAATAAGGGATGTCGAGAAACTCTATATGAATAACTTATTTACGACAAAGATTGCATAAAAGGGAAAGGTCGAGCAGAAGATCATATCTGTAAAATTCTCATATTAAATGAAGTTTTCATGTCCCGAGCATATGTAAGAAAGAATCTTGTATGTTGTTCTGTTGAAGATGGTAAAAAACATAAATTTTAACCGAATCAGGAAAACTTGTCGTAACTAAGGGAAATGAATTTTTTAGAAAACAGTTATAAGACTGAGGGTCTGTATAAGCTAAATGTAAACTCTGCTGTAATGAATAAGAATGATTCTTCTTCTTATGTTTATGAGTCTTTGAATGTTTGTCATGGTAGACTTGGAATTGTAAACTATAAGTCAATGCATAAACTAGCTAATGTAGTATGCATACCAAAATTCAGTTTGGAAAAGGAACACAAATGTAAAATATGCGTAGAATCCAAGTATGATAGAAAACCTTTTAGCAAAAATGTTCATATAAATTCTAAACCCTTAGAATTAATTCACTCAGACCTAGTTTACATGAAATCGGTTCAAACTATAGGTGGTAAGAAATGGTTTGTTACTTTTATAGACGACTGTACAAGGTATTGTCATACATATTTGCTTAAGGTTAAGGATGATGCCTTAGAAACCTTGAAAATGTATAATTTAGAAGTTGAAACCCGGTTGAATGCTACCATTAAAACAGTTAGGTTTGACCGTGGTGGTGAGTACATAGTTCCGATAGGAAATTTTTGTGTAGAACATGGCATAATACACGAGTTCATAATACACAACTTTCTTTTGCATACGTTAAATTGTGGGGGTGTTTAGATAAGGTATACTGAGTACCCTGCTGCATATAGTTTTGGTTGTGAGTTTTGCTTATTCTGACTTTGATGTGAATACTTTTATGAATTCTAGGGATGATGAGTTTTTTTGAACATGTTTTTTATGAAACCTGTCTCTTCTTATGATGTGTTGTTGATCCCCTAGATATCTTTTCAACTAGTCAGAATTTACCTTCAAAGAAAGATGGAGTAGAGTCGATCCTAGGAGAAGTAAAAGGATTTGAACTAAGACTTCTTATAGATCTGACTTAATAATATGCCTAGCATTTTCTGAGATCCAGACTAGTAAAAAATCCATAACATTTACTAATTAAAACCCCATTCTGGTAAGAAGCTTCATTTAGTGAAATGGACTCAGTCCATCAGAACCAGACTTGGGAGCTTTCTAGTTTACCTCCAAGGGATAAGACCATAGAGTTTAAATGAGTCTTTAGGAAGAAACGTAAGGTAGATAAAACTATGGAAAATATAAGGCTAGGTTGGTAGCTAAAGGCTGTAAAATAAAATAAGGCGTAGATTTCTTTAATTCTTATTCACTTGTGACGAGAATTACTTCGGTTGATATGCTAATTGCTTTTGCTTCCTTAAACAACTTATAGATATATCAGGTGGATGTTAAGAAAGATTTTCAAAAACCGTGAATTAGATAAAGAAATCTACTAAGACCAACCTGAGGACTTTGTGGCGAAAGGTTGTGAATACAAAGTGTAACCTGAATAAAATTTTGTATTTTTTTAAATAAGCACAGACACAAGGGCAGGAAAAATTTGATCATGTGATAAAGAGTAGTGGATTTAAGTTAATGAATCTGACAAGTGCATTTACAAGTAACTTGTTAAGTATGCCTGTGTGATTTTATGCTTGTATGTTGGTGATATGCTTATACTTGATACAAATATATATGTGATTAATTCCACTAAAAGCATGCGCTGAATGAGAAAGTTGACTTGAAAGACTTGGGCCCCGCAGATGTAATCTTAGGGGTGAAAATTAGAAGAAATTCTAAAGGTTATAGTCTTAGTCAATCTCATTAAGTTGAATCTGTACTTAGAAAATTCAATCATTTTGATTGTAAACCTGCTTATACTCCGTATGATCCTTGTTGTAAACTCAAAAATAATAAGGGTAATGGAGTGTCACAACTTAAATACTCACAAGTTATAGGAAGTCTGATGTATTTAATGAACTGTAAGAGTCCAGACATTGCCTATATTGTGAGTAAGTTGAGTAGATATACTTTTAATCCAGAGAAAGAGCATTAGCATGCACTTAGTAGAGTATTATGGTACCTAAAATTCTCTATTACCTTTTGTTTGATTTATGAAAGGTATCTTGTGGTCCTTAATGGATTTTGTGATGCAAACTGGATAGCTGACTTAGAGGAGTTTAAGTCTACGAGTGGATGTATTTTCTCTCTAGCATGAGGGTTTGTTTTGTAATATTTCCAAATAGGCATATTTCTCAATTTATTATGAATTATGAGAGTATTGCGTTAGATAAAACATGAGAGGGGGCCGAGCGCCTAAGATACTTTTTAGAAGATATTTCTCTCTGGCATAGCCCTACGCCAACTATATCTATACACTGTGTTAGCCTAGGTGTAATAGCTAAAGCTAAAAATTAACTAATCTCAATCGTCATTATTTCCATTGATTGGATAGAGTCCATGGAGAATATCGCGTAACCTTTGACGAAAGGTTTGTTCAAGAAGATAATTAGAATTGCATCGAGGGGGATGGGGCTTAGGCTCATTAAATAAACTTGACATGAAGGATACTCAACCTTGCTGACTGGAGATCCCAGGATCAAGGTTTTGAATGAGATAACTAATTTGTGGCGGGTTAAGGTAAACACTATCAGAGAATTTCATTCTCTCACTAGTAAAAAAATGATGTTCGGCGACAGTTAATAACTGTTACTGTATTATTTTTGTAACTGTTTTAGTTTTTCTGCGGTGTTACTAAAGCCCCTGTTACGGAAAGTTTATAAAACCTGTTACAGAATGACTATTGAAAAATGACTCATAAATTCTAAAACTGTCATTGTTAGTAGTTTTTGGTAACAATTTATTAAATATATGTTTCCGAATAATTCCTACAGTAATTGTTTTTCATAAAACTGTTGCTATTGTTTGAGTAACCGTAACAGTTTTTATGAAAACTGTCATAAAAATAGTACAATTTATAGTGAAACTACCACCACCTCCACCACTAGCGCCACCACCATCTCCACCACCAGCACCGCCGCAACCATCTCCACCATGACCGACACCGTTCCACAACCACAAGTTAGGCTTCTTGAGCTTGAAATATAAATTTTATAAAATTACTCTTCACATGATTCGACCTTGAGACCTATTACACCTAACTATAACTCTTAAACCACTATTCCACACTTTGTTTTTGGTTAATGTTATCCATATAAAATACTTATTCTCATTAAACAATAAACTATCGACCTCCACCACAACCTTTGTTACCACCACCTTCATTGTCACCGCCCAACTACAACACATTAATATTGTAGTATTTCTACATGACGTACCACTTGTTTATTACTTTTTTATTAGATTTGAATTTCTATTAAACTGTAGATAACCATCTGTTTGAGCCATGGCTAGATCTGCATGAAATTAAATCAATAAGTAAATTGTGACATGTTGGTCTAAGAGCTACGTAATCTTTTTGAAATGTATTTCAAGATAACTAGTTATGTAGATAAATAGTAACAGTTGTTTTTATAGAAATGTCACGATAAGGTCAACTATGGTGACATATTAAATCTGTTACAGTAACATGCGTATATGGTAACGGTTGGTATAAAAAGTGTCACGAAATATTAACTATGGTGACATATAAGATGTGTTATAGTAGCAAGGGTATATAGTAACAGTTGGTCTAAATAAATGTCACGTTAATTTAAACTATGGTAACATATTAAATATGTTACAGTAACAAGGATATATAGTAACACTTATTATAAAAAAAAATTCAGTATACAACCTAGATGGCACTATGTAACAGTTCTTACAAAAACTGTTACCATTATTTAACAACCTAACATTTAGTGACGGGTAATTTACGAACTGTTACCTTATAAAATCTTGAACTGTTACTAAATGTCACTTTTCTACTAGTGTCTGCCCCTTCCCTATGGTGTAGACGTGATAGTGTGATTTCATGTGAAGGATGACTTCTAACTAAGTCTTAATGAGTTATATACTTTCAATTTAAGATTGAAGTGAGGTGTATCAGTAAACACTCTTGATGGAACTCACCTATATGAATGTGGAAGTGGGTCGCTTCCTATGAGAATAAATCTGATTCTTTAGAGCATTATGAGAACGGTATTTTTCCAGGTCCAAAAAGGACACAACGACACGAACTTGACAACACCTAGAAAAATATCACGCGTGGTTATTATTACGGATTACACCAAACGATGGCAGTTCAAGACATCGCGTTCACTGTCCATCAAGTAGTTCCGGAAAATTTCTCACTAAGCAAAGGTTCAAGACCTCATGGACACCTCTTGCCTAAGTGGTATTTCTCGCTTTTCGTTTTCTGATTTTTATCGGTATTTCATTCCTGTGGGGGATTGTTGGAGAAAATGAGTTTATTTGTTGGTTTAATAGTCTTGGTTTGGATTTGATCTTGTGACCTATGAGTCACCAAATATGCTTGCTCATTTTCTTATGAGTGAATGAAAGAGGACCTTTAGTTCCACATTGCATATACTAGAGGTAAATGTCTTCCGTTTATGCTGAGTATCTTAGTTACTAATATGGATGGGAGGGTATGAGTTTTATAACTTATATCAACATTATGACAAAATATTTCATAAACATTTTTTAATTAATTCCTGTCATAATTTGTGACTTAATTTTTCCTTAATTAATGCACTGAATTAACTCTCCTCTTTTCTTACAAAAGAAAATGAATTTCTCTTTTGCAAATTGTGTCCAGAAGAGCTATTATCCTCTTCTTTTCGTCTTTCTCCCCCTGTGTGGTTTTTATTCTTTGTGCCATTGTTGTTGAGTTCGTATGAGTGGGAAAGTATTGTAGTTCTAACAATATTTGCAACGGGAAGTTTTATCCTGGATAAGACTTGACCACAGGGTATAGGCATCACTCATTCTTGAGGCGTACCGGTCAACTATCGTGTTAAGGACAGCGTGTTGAACACGTGACTTTGTCCTCTGTTTGTTGATTCCTTTGAGTGTTTATTTAAGCGTTTCTGAAATTTATTTTTGACATATTCTTTGAGTATTTTATTGTTACATCTGCAACAATCTTAACACGATAGTCTTTTCTATCTGTAACAATGGGTAAGAACGATGTTGATGGGTCTGCAAAATTTTCTGGGGAGCTCATCCGTTTTTTCAAACGGATCACTTCCATTATAAAGGAGATAAGTATCAATAACTTTTGTTTATTTTATTTTTCCTTGTCAATATTTATTGCACCCAACAATCATGGATGTTATTTGTGGAGTGAAAAAGCAAAAAATGAATTTTTGGGTCAGCTGTAGAGTTTCGAGTTTATCTCTTAACCTAAAAAGAATTTTGATAAACCCTTTTGGAATAATGTAATAGACATCTTGATAGTCACCACGTAATATTTCAGAATTGTTGGAGTTTTAAATGTATTTTTTCGATATTTTACAAAACAGAGAAATGTTCCTGAAACTTTCTGACGAGCAGAAATTTGTTGATGACAATATTAGTTTTTATGGGGTAACCATGAGCTCTTTTGAAATGGTGGTTCAAACGAAGTTTGTTAATCCATAGGTTATCTTCAAAATTCATATTTTATTTTCTGATTCGGAATTGTGGTTTGTGAATAAAGGTGTCATCTACAAGGGACATGGCTAATAGGCGCATGTGGCTGAAAATTAATCTTCCAAAGATGGAAAAGGTGAGAACGTCAAATGCAACACTTTGTATAGATCTCTAAAGAAAGGTATGTTTCGCGGACCTAAATCTAGCATTAATTTAATTAAGGGTGTTTGTTATGTTTGTAAAATTCCTGGTCAAATGACAGTAATTATAGACAACGTAAAACCTTAATAAGTAGAAAGTTAATGCTAACTTAGTTGAAACAAAATAGTACGAGTTCAGTTGCATGATGTCGGAAGTTATTTTAATAACTGATGTGACATATTTGTGGGTGGATTCTGGAGCCACCAAGCATGTTTGTTAAAACAAAGACTTGTTCACCTCTTATCAGAGAATAAGGGATGTAGAGAAACTCTATATGAGTAACTCATTTGCGACATAGGTTGCATAAAAGGGAAAGGTCGAGCAGAAGATCATATCTGTAACATTCTCACATTAAATGAAGTTTTCATGTTCCGAGCATATGTAAGAAATAATCATGTATATTGTTCTGTTGAAGTTGGTAAAAAACATAAATTTAAACTGAATCAGGAAAACTTGTCGTAACTAAGGGAAATGAATTTTTTAGGCAACAATTTTAAGACTGAGGGTCAGTATAAGCTTAATGTAAACTCTTCTGTAATGAATAATAATGATTCTTCTTATTATGTTTGTGAGTCTTGGAATGTTTGGCATGGTAGACTTGGACATGTAAATTGTAAGTCAATGCATAAACTAGCTAATGTAGGGTGCATACCCAAATTCAATTTGGAAAAGGAAAAGAAATGTGAAATATGAGTAGAATCAAAGTATGCTAGAAAACCTTTTAGCAAAAATGTTCGTACAAATTCTAAACCCTTAGAATTAATTCACTCAGACCTAGTTGACATGAAATCGTTTCAAACTAGAGGTGGTAAGAAATGGTTTGTTACTTTTATAGACGATTGTACAAGGTATTGTCATACATATTTGCTTAAGGGTAAGGATGATGCCTTAGAAGCCTTTAAAATGTATAAACTAGAATTTGAAAACCAATTGAATGCTACCATTAAAACAGTAAGGTCTGACCGTGGTGGTGAGTACATAGTTCCAATAGGAAATTTTTGTGTAGAACATGGCATAATACACGAGGTCACCCCTCCTTATTCACCTCAGTCTAATGGTGTAGCTGAACGTAAGAATCGTACCCTTAAGGAGATGATGAATTCCATGTTAATTAGTTCAGGATTACCTTCGAACTTGTGGGGGTAAGCTGTCCTCTGAGCCTGCTATATCCTGAATAAAGTACCCTTTAAAGGATCAGGTAAAACGCCATATGTTATGGAAAGTTAGACAACCTTCTTTTGCATACGTCAAAGTGTGGGGGTGTTTAGATAGAGTACCCTGCTGCATATAGTTTTGGTTGTGAGTTTTGCTTATTCTGACTTTGGTGTGAATACTTTAATGATTTCTAGGGATGATGAGTGTTTTTTAACATGTTTTTATGAAACCTGTCTCATCTTAAGATGTGTTGTTGATCCCCTAGATATCTTTTCAACTAATCAGAATTTACCTTTCAAAGAAAGATGGAGTAGAGTTGATCCTAGGAGAAGTAAAAGGATTAGAACTGGGACTTCTTATAGATCTGACTTCATAATATGCCTAGCATTTTCTGAGCTCCAGACTAGTAAAGAATCCATAAAATTTACTAATTAAAACCCCATTCTCGTAAGAAGCTTCATTTAGTGAAATGGAGTCAGTCCGTCAGAACCAGACTTGGGAGATTGCTAGTTTACCTCCAGGGAATAAGACTATAGAGTTTAAATGAGTCTTTAGGAGGAAACATAAGATAGATGAAACTATGGAAAATATAAGGCTAGGTTGTTAGCTAAAGGTTATAAACTAAAAGAGATTTCTTTAATTCATATTCACTTGTGACGAGAATTACTTCCGTTGAGATGCTAATTGCTTTTGCTTCCTTAAACAACTTATAGATACATCAGGTGGATGTTAAGAAAGATTTTCAAAAACCGTGAATTAGATAAAGAAATCTACTAAAACCAACCTGAGGATTTTGTGGTGAAAGGTTGTGAATACAAAGTGTAACCTGAATAAAATTTTGTATTTTTTTAAATAAGCACATACACAAGGGTAGGAAAAATTTGATCATGTGATAAAGAGTAGTGGATTTAAGTTAATGAATCTGACAAGTGTATTTACAAGTAACTTGTTAAGTATGCCTGTGTGATTGTATGCTTGTATGTTGGTGATATGCTTATACTTGATACAAACATATATGTGATTAATTCCACTAAAAGCATGCGCTGAATGAGAAAGTTGACTTGAAAGACTTGGGCCCCGCAGATGTAATCTTAGGGATGAAAATTAGAAGAAATTCTAAAGGTTATAGTCTTAGTCAATCTTATTATGTTGAATCTTTACTTAGAAAATTCAATCATTTTGATTGTAAACCTGCTTATACTCCGTATGATCCTTGTTGTAAACTCAAAAATAATAAGGGTAATGGAATGTCACAACTTGAATACTCACGAGTTATAGGAAGTCTGATGTATTTAATGAACTGTAAGAGTCCAGACATTGCCTATATTGTGAGTAAGTTGAGTAGATATACTTTTAATCCGTAGCAAGAGCATTAGGATGCACTTTGTAGAGTATTATGGTGCCTAAAATTCTCTATTACCTTTTGTTTGATTTATGAAAGGTATCTTGTTGTCCTTAATGGATTTTGTGATGCAAACTGGATAGCTGACTCAGAGGAGTCTACGTCTACGAGTGGATGTATTTTCGCTCTAGCATGAGGGTTTGTTTTGTAATATTTCCAAACAGACATATTTCTCAATTCATTATGAATTATGAGAGTATTGCGTTAGATAAAGCATGAGAGGGGGCCGAGCGCCTAAGATACTTTTTAGAAGATATTTCTCTCTGGCATAGGCCTGTGCCAGCTATATCTATACACTGTATTAGCCTAGGTGTAATAGCTAAAGCTAAAAACTAACTAATCTCAATCGGCATTATTTCCATTGATTGGATAGAGTCCAATGAGAATATCGCGTAACCTTTGACGAAAGGTTTGTTCAAGGAGATAGTTAGAATTGCATCGAGGGGGATGGGGCTAAGGCTCATTAAATAAACTTGCCATTAAGGATACTCAACCTTGCTGACTGGAGATCCCAGGATCAAGGTTTTGAATGAGACAACTAATTTGTGGCGGGTCAAGGTAAAGACTATCAGAGAATTTTATTCTATGCCCCTTCCCTATGGTGTAGACGTGATAGTGTGACTGCATGTGAAGGATGACTTCTAACTAAGTCTTAATGAGTTCTATATTTTTAATTTAAGATTGAAGTGCGGTGTAGCAGTAAACACTTTTGATGGAACTCACCTATATGAATGTGGAAGTGGGTCGCTTCATATGATAATAGATCTGATTCTCTAGAGCATTATGAGAAACGGTATTTTTCCAGGGACAAAAAGGACACAACGACACGAACTTGACAACACCTAGAAAAATATCACGCGTGGTTATTATTACGGATTACACCAAACGATGGCAGTTCAAGACATCACGTTCACTGTTCATCAAGTAGTTCCGGAAAATTTCTCACTAAGCAAAGGTTCAAGACCTCATGGACACCTCTTGCCTAAGTGGTATTTCTCGCTTTTCGTTTTCTGATTTTTATCGGTATTTCATTCATGTGGGAGATTGTTGGAGAAAATGAGTTTATTTGTTGGTTTAATAGTCTTGTTTTGGATTTGATCTTGTGACCTATGAGTCACCAAGGATGCTTTCTCATTTTCTTATGAGTGAATGAAAGAGGACCTTTAGTTCCACATTGGATATACTAGAGGTAAATGTCTTCTATTTATGATGAGTATCTTAGTTACCAATATGGATGGGCGGGTACGAGCGGGAAGACAATATTTGTTCTCGCTAAGGCTTTTGGCTTAGGGCTCGGGCTTGTGCCTGCACCGTGGACATATGTCAAACAAGTTTTATTTCTTTTGGTCAAAATTATCATGAAATATCTTAAAGAATTTAAAAATGAATTTTTGATTGTCTATTAATTGATTTGCTTAACTTGGGTCTTATGACTTGGGAGAAAATTATTTACTTACCAAAATGAGTTTTACAACTTATATCAACATTATGTCAACATTATGACAAAAAATGTTTTTTAATTAATTCCTATCATAATTTGTGACTTAATTTTTCTTTAATTAATGCACTGAATTAACTGTCCTCTTTGCTTATAAAATTAAATGAATTTCTCTTTCGCAAATTGTGTCTAGAAGAGCTACTATCCTCTTCTTTTCGTCTTTCTCCCTCTGTGTGGTTTTTATTATTTGTGCCATTGTTGTTGAGTTCGTATGAGTGGGTAAGTATTGTAGTGCTAACAATATTTACGACGGAAAGTTTTATCCTGGATACAAATTGACCACAGGGTATAGGCATCACTCATTCTTGAGGCGTACCGGTCAACTATCGTGTTGAGGACAATGTGTTGAACAGGTGATTCTGTCCTCTGTTTGTTGATTCCTTTGAGTGTTTATTTAAGCGTTTCAGAAATTTATTTCTAACATCTTCTTTGAGTATTTTATTGTTATAACTGCAACAGATATGACTCAATGTGTTTGTTTTTGGAGTTAGATCTGACTCAACTGAGTCGAAATATGCGAGTCAGTTGTTTGATCTCATGATTCAAGGGCATTTTATTCCTGGACTCAAATGGGTCCGAGTTAGGGGTTAGGTATGATTCATGTTACATGTTAGGTTTGGGCACTATTAAAATTTGCTCAGATCTAACTCGTAACCTGAGTCAAACTAAAAAACAAATGGTCTAATATCTGACTCGTGTCGAGTCGGCAAAAAAACCAACACCTTGTTAGTATACTAATAGAAAACAACCATGAATTGCAAAGTCCTGCTTCTCTATATGACTGAAAATTTGTTGATATCTACTATCTTATTGGTCTGGTAGCGGATGTCAGATGGTGAAATCCGACATGCATCTCCATATAAGACACTACTAGCTTCCAGTTCAGTATTTTATGACCTTGTCAATGCACATAAAGATACAACAGGAAATGAAAGGCTCACTAAGGTTGATGTTGGTAAAATTGGCACCACGAGCGCAGAGGAATCACAAGATCACAAAGGGAAATTGGTGATTTGAACCAAACATGCGAGAAATAAAAAGAAAGAGACAGAAGATAAACAAACACACAACCACAACACAAGATATACGTGGTTCACCTTTAACAGGCTACGTCCACGGCCAACACCACCTGAAAAACTTCCATTAAATCAAAGACCATTACATGCTCTTTCCGCATCCAAGACAAGACCCAAAGAGTTAACAAGACATACCCGAGAACGCCATCGAAGAAACCATAGAAACCAATTCTCTAACCATTCTTCAAACCAGCCTCATGTCTTCTCTTCTACACCGTCTTCATAGTCGCTAGTAACAAAGGAGAAACATGGAAACACTAGGAACTTGGTTTAGGGCAAAGCACAAAATCCTAAACACTAGAACACCAAAATCCTCTCTCTACAAGTTTTTCTCTCACACCGATATTGACCTTCACGGTAGCACTCGACCTCCCTAACAAAGAGACCAAAATCCTAAGCACAAGGATTTACCACTCTTCTAGGTTGGAATGTTTTTACAACTCTACAATACTATCACAATATATAGAGAACACAAACTTTTCCCTCGAGAAACCTTAGCTTTAGGAATAAGGTATTTTTCCTAACTTGGCTCTTAAATGCCTAAACTTTAGGATCAAGTTTTGTGCAAGATAGAGTTTGACTTTTGGTCAAACTTTACACCACCGACTGAGTCACACAGTTGATTCCTCACAAAGAAATGGAATCTCTGCAAGAGATGCTGGTAAAATCTATCGAGACAAAGGGACCAAAGAATCCGCAGGACATCAGTTGATCAGGAAAGAAGAAAGAGAAACTGGAAACACGGGCTGGAAGCCATACCTACAGTATCTGAATGGAAAGAAAGGCTTCTTTTACTTGTGTTCAGCAACTGTTTCACAACTCCTTTTTCTTTTGCTTGCCAAATACTACAAAACTATTGGATGGCTTCTAACCTTCAGAACTCTCAAGTCAGCAAACTGCGACTAGTGGTAGTGTACTTTGCAATTGGATGCATCTCGACATTCTTTTTACTTGTTAGATGTTTTTCTGCGGTTGCTTTGAGTATGCATTCATCAAAGTCCTTATTCTCTCAATTACTGGACTCTCTTTTCCATGCACCGATTTCTTTTTATGAGTCGACTCCTCTGGGAAGATTACTAAGCCGGGTAAGTGTACTCACTTATTATTGCAGTAAATGGATTGTAGATTTTGTTTGAGAATTAGCCGACGCTAATTAACATTTCTTCTATAGGTATCCTCTGATCTAAGTACAGTAGACCTCGATCTCGGATTCATATTCATACATGTTATCGTGGTTACAGCTAATTTTTATATCACTCTTGGAGTACTGACTGTAATCTATGTTGTCAAAGGCGAGCGCCTAGCCAAAAAAGGCGCCAAGGCGCCAAATTATACTTGAATCTGGTTTTTTCTAAATCTCAGGCGCTCGCCTGGGACGCCAAAGGCGCTAGGCGCTGGCTTGGCGCCTCGTCTTGCCTAGCGCCTTTTACAACATAGACTGTAATTACTTGGCAAGTCGTGTTTGTTTGCATACCAATGGCGTTCTCGGTGATATACTTGCAGGTGAAGTACAAATTTTTTCCTCCTAAGCAATCCTGTAAGGAATAAATCGATGAGTTGAAAATGTATGTTTTGCTCAACAGGGATACTATTCCGCTTCTGCAAAAGAGTTCATTTGAATTAATGGAACAACCAAGTCTATGGTGGCAAATCATCTTGGGGAGTCCATAGCAGGAGCAATGACCATCAGAGCTTTTCAAAATGAAGAAAGATTCTTTCTTCGAAATCTTGAGCTCATTGACAAAAATGCTAGTCCTTCTTTTTACATTTATTCCGCAAATGAGTGGTTCATCCAACGTTTGGAAACACTATCAGTCATTGTTCTTTGTTCCACGGCGCTACTAATGGTTTTGCTTCCCCGGGGAACTTTTAGTTCAGGTAAGCATAGGAACTCTTCCAATCCTGTTCCTATGGATTGACTTATGGACTTTATAGTTATAAATCTTATGATATGGCAGGGTTCATTGGAATGGCGTTGTCATATGGTCTCTCGTTGAATATGTCTCTTGTGTTCTCAACTCAAAACCAGTGTGCATTAGCAAATAACCATAAGTCAGATATTGGTGCTTGATGAAGCTACTGCTTCGATTGACAATGCAACAGATTCTATACTTCAAAGAACCATAAGTACTGAGTTCGAGAGTTGCACAGTTATCACCGTAGCTCATAGGATAGCAGCCGTGATGGATAGTACAATGGTGCTTGCAATCAGTGACGGTGAATTTTATACATACATACATACTCTTGGTATATAACTTTAGAATTCGTTATCAAGTCTAACGCAAGTGTGCTGCTCTCTTTGCAGGAAAGATAGTAGAATACGATGAACCAACGAAACTGATGAATGCAGACAAATTGTTGTTTGGGGAGCTTGTAAAGGAATACTGGTCACACATCTCTGAACATTCATAATGAAATCTTAGTTACTGATTCTGTGATGCTCCAACAAATTCAAGTGTTTCCAAAGTAAATAATGTAATTGGGCCTAGTGTTTGCACTGGCAGTGCAACCTGGTCAGCCTAAAGATGGCCACGACTATAGAACATGTAATATTCCTTCTATTATGCTGCATTATGTAAGCGATACTCAATCACTTGGCCAAATCAAATACACAAGTCACGACTACTACAAGTGAAGTAAATAAAAATCGTAAATTCAAATTACCAGGTATGCCCTTCCTGAAACAGAAAGTGATTGCACTCCTTCGCCTAGAACCTTGGGATGGATACCCTGAATATGAAAACACATAAGAATCAGGGAAAACCTAAATACTACACAAGTTAGGGAAATTAAGGTCGTTCGGTTTAAAATGTCGGACACAAAAAATCACCCTATTTCTAATCTTTCTCCGCGCCATTTATGTGACTAGCTTCCAGAGAATAGAAAACACAAGCCAATGCGAAACAGTAAATAGGTAGCGAACCATACTGAAGTAAGCAAAAAAAACCAGAAATTCTGAGCTTTAGGTAAATATGCAGAATAACTTCCTTAATCATATATGATCATCTTAAAAAACTAATAGCCTCACAAAAATATTTTTTTAAACAGCTTGACTGTACCAAATTCATTGGCGGAGACAGCATAGATGATTACAGGGCAACTGCCCCCTAGATGCTGATTCATCAAGCCTATTCCACACAGCATACCCACAGGGCAATGCATTCCAATTGCTGGTTCACCAAGAATATCCCCCCCGTCTCCACACACACAACATATACCCATGGGACAACGTCCCACCCACCAACTGCAGAGCCATCAAGCCTATTCCACACACGCCATACCCATGAAGCCTACCTAACTGCTACGTCAACAATCCTATGTTCTCCATAAACAGCATAAAGATTGGGGCAATGCCCCCACCCTCCCACCCCATAAGAATTTATCTTTAGAGTAGAGTCTAAACCACAATCTCACGTCTCTCATAACTAACAGCAAGCAAATGATGTGCATTTTCGGAAACCCTTATTAAGCTTCAAAGTTCAAAAGATACAACCAAAATAATTAACTAAACTTTCAAATATCAGGTGTCTTAAAGAGGTGCCTTAAATTGTTAGGATATCACAATATTCAATACAGTTAGACAAGAATCTCGAAGATGAAAAATAAAGAAGAAATTTATTAACTCTGCAAAGTTGAAGATTCATAAAGAAGAATGATTCGGAAAGAGAGAACGAGCATTAGAATTTAAAAGGTTACTGCCTACCCAGAAAACTCGACTAATCACTTTTGTCGTGATTAGTTTGCTCTTAAGGGTGTCTTTGACTCTTCAGAGGTGCCCAAAGGTAGAATTTAATTATTTTTTTTAAGGAAAAAAGGTACTATTTGGAAGAATGGACAAACAATCAAGAAGCATGGGGCATGTGACTTAAGTCGTCAATTAGCTTGTTGCCAAGCCTTTATTTTTTATATAATTCTGCCTTTGGGACAGCTTTTAAACTTCAAGCAGGGTATGAAGTCATTTTATTTATAGATTTTTGTAGGAATCCTTGCGGTACAGGTTTGTTTTTTCTTTTTCTTTTACAGAATTCTATACTCAGGAATATTAGGATGGCCCTTGAGGAGTTCAAAGATGCGCACAGCTAAACTCTGCTTCGCAGGGGGACAAACCCCATTCTTCCCAATGATTGACTCGAGAACCGCCACTGACAATGCCTTGTTGTCTATGACAGCTGCTTTTTCTACGTCAGGCGTGGAATCATGATTTGAGAACCCAACCTATATGACAATATTAAAATAAAATGCATTTACATTAGTATACATTATTGTAGAACATGTAGTTGTATCACGTATGATCCCCCTACTTAGGTTATGGGAATCGACCATGGCGTAGTAAAACCTAAAAAGCAGATAAAAAAGAACATGTGTACACAAACCGTAAGAGTTCCGAGAGGTGAAAGAGTGAAGAGAATGGATGAGGTTGGGGGGAAAGTTTCATTCTTGAAGATGTCCATGAACTTCTCAACTGCTTTGACTTCTTCCTCTGTGTATATTTCTCTACCTTTCAAGTAAGTGACACAGTTCTCCATCACTTTTTCTGAGTATTGAGGCCCCGTTAATGGTAAGATCATTGTAATCTTTGTCATCTTTTCAAATGGACCTGTTACCAAATTTTGTAACTCCGTAAAGTTAATAAAAATTAAGAAAATTTTAAAGCAAATGATCGATCCCTAACCACGAACAGCTCCTAAGAAAATTACCTGTAACAATGTCCATGAAGAATTCGAGGTCATCATACAACTCTTGTAAAGTTTTGGATTTCCATTTAAGGGAGAGTGAAGGAATGGCTTCTTCTCCTAGATAGATACCTATTGCTGTAACTTTGATGAACTCGCCTTGGATCAAAACTCCCCTTACCCCTGTCCATCACCAGTCAAAACATATGAATGCATAAAACTTTGTAATAAAGCTATTTATTTAGATAAATATATGAAACAAACAAGATTAAAACCTGCGCCGCCTAGGAATAGGGAATCTATTGATCCTGGTGGTTTTATTGTTGGTGAGAACACAAATTCTTCGACCTTTATTCCCGTACAAATTTGGTGTCGTTCCACAAGAGCCATCTCTCACTCTTTGCAGATACCAGATATCTGTGTTTCGAAAGTAATATAAGGTTATGTAAAGTCGAGAGGCTACACGAAGAAGCTAACTTGAGAAAGAGTGTATATAAAGGAAGACTAATAACACTCAAGCAAATGTGTATACATGTGATATATTTTGTAACACATGTGAGTAAGCGTCACCATAACACTACCAAAAAGGGTTTATGGAGACACCTTTTTTTCTAGGCTAGTTTGAGCGGAGAGAAATTATTTGAGGCCTACCACTAGGAGACAAAAGAGGTTAATATGAAGTATTTCAAATAGGGGTGTAAATAATAACCGAAATTACTCGACTTGTATATATCCGTCTGAGCTTGTTTGTACCTGAGTGAGCCTAAAGCTTGTTATGGCCTTCCATGCGCCGCCTATTAGTTTAAATGGGCGGACTCGGGTTTTCCCTAAAATTTGATAGCTCGGGATGATATCTACCCGAACAACCCGACCTGTTATCCCTTTAAATTTTTTAAGGGTTTTTGTTCTGATGTTAAAGCAACTCGTTGTATGTCTTGGTTATATTTTGAATTAAAATTCTTATTTTCATTTCTATTTTACATTTAGAAGATTAATTATTTAAGATTACTTTAACTTATGGTTCATTCAATCTCCAAATTATAAATTGATCTTAAATTGATTATTACAGAATTTTGAAAATTCAAAAAACCCGAAGCATGTTTGGTCTGCCTGGCCTGACCTGCTTATAGAATGGGCTTTGAGCAAGTTTTGGGCCTCAAAATAAGTGTTTCTACCTTGCCTGTTCGGCCTGACGAGCTTTTTGTGTAGCTAATTATGAGGCCTATCTGGCCTGACCTCCAGTAGGAAACTGGTTGGGATGCCCGGCCTGGCCCAATTTACACCGCTAATTTCAAAATTAGAAATTAACGTTTAGTCCCATATATGTCGGGCTTTAGACATTCTAGTCCAGCATCCTCGGCCTAGTACTCCATAATCCAAAAAAAAAAACTGATAAACTGTTTGGTCCAAATTTTTAACTAGTTAGTCCAAACTCGTAGCGTTTCAAACTAATCTGGTATCATAATCACCCTTCTATATGAGGATACAGGAATATGAATGAGTTTTAAATTTTTAGATCTCTGATTCAAATCAGGAGAGAGGCAGATAGATATTCCGGCGATTTCTTGGATTCAATCGTTTCGTCATCATATTTTGATCTCAGGTTAGAGACCTCATATTTCAATCTCATCTTTTATTCGATTTTGTTTGTTTCTTCGATTATGTGTTTTTGATTATTTATTTTTTTGAATGCATGAGATTAAATCGATTTTTCTTTCATCTTGCTTTCAATCTTTTAATTTATGTTTTGGGTTTTGATTTTGTTATTTGTTAGGTTTATGATTTTCATGAAACTCTTTTGATTTAAATTTTCCATCTTGATCTTTCTTTTGATTTTTTTTTGGATGTATAATATGAAATCGATTCGATCTTTGATTTTTTGATTTTCCATTTCTTCATCTGTGTATTTTGTATTTTATTAATGGCTATTCATGGTTTACATTGATGGAGTAATTGATTTCTTTTATATTTTGACTATGCAGAATGTGTACTTTCTGGTCCATTATATATGTTTCGATCTATTGTGATTTAAGGTTGATTAGAAAATTAATTCTCTGATAAATTCAAATATGATTCAGATCATTGGATGTTACATCTTTGTGTTATTGGATTCGATTGAGATCTTTTAGATATGACCCAAATTTTTTTTTAGTCATTTGATTTATCATTATGTGTTGATTGAACCTAAAAATGAGACTTTTTGAGATATTTTGTATGTGGTTTAGAGCTTTGAAATCTTCATTTATGTGTGTTTTGATATATGTTTTTTTTTATATGCAGATTATCAACCATGTATGAGAAGATTGTGTATGCTATCTTGAATCATGGTGAGCATTCGACCATATTTGGTAGATGTGTACATATTTTACAGTGAAATTATCTATGATGAATGCTTGGGTTGTATTGTTTGAATCAATGCTCTATTTTGTTATTTTTATGTAAATATCTATATACTTGTACACTAGTATGCTCTGTGATGAATGCATGACCTGTTTTGTTGGTATATATGCTAGATTTTGGTATTATTTTGTAGATGTATACTTGTTTGTACACTGAAATGTTATGTGATGAATATATGACATGTCATGTAGGTAGAATTCTATATTTTGTTAGATTTTTATAGAGGTGTACATGTTTTGCACACTGGGATGCTCTTTGATGAATGCATGGGATGTCCTGCGGGTATGATGCTAGAATTTGTTAGTTTTCAGTATAGGTGTAAATGTTTATACACTAGTATATGTTTCACTTTATATAGCATGTGCATGTATATGTTCTTTTGTAATATATAGGGTACCAACCATGTCTGAGAAGGTTTTGTATGCTATTTTTGAATCATGGTGAGCATTATGTCCTACATCGGTACATGCACACATATTTGTACACTAAAACTTTTTCTCTGATAAATGCATGGGTTGTACACGTGTTAATGTTAATGCATACATAGTTCTACACATACTGATTATTAATGATAAAGAACTTATTACCCTTATCCACGTTTGAAATTAATTTTATTTTTGTAACAGGTGCATGAATCATTTGGTTGCAGTTAATGAAGATTGTTGGGCATTGATACGATGCAGGGATGATTACCTCTTGATTATTCTATTTATAAATGGTGGATGTCACTAGGGTAAGTTTCTTTACCTTCACAATTGAACTTGAAACCTTATTTTGAGCGTAGTTCTCCCTAATAATAATGCAGATGATATTCAGATTGATGATATGTCAAACTTCAAACTTTTTAGGTATTATTTGATTTCATATGTTATAAATTTAGGGACTCATAAGCTCATTCAATACGGGTAGTGATATTGTTTCTTAGGCACACGATTCAAGTTGTATGTGTGTATAAAGTGGTGCACGTTGTCCTGTCTCATTTATGTATGGCATTTTATGGGTACGGATGTGCACAAGTTGATTATTTTGAAGATGTGGATAGTTCTGCAACTAAGTGCACATAGTTGTTCACATGCTTGTTCTTAATGTGTACATATTTATACACATGTTTATTATTTTTGAATCTGCGCATAGTTCCACAACTTTATGTTGTGTTGTTTTTTCCAAATCATTTCATTGATTTTTCATGTTTTGTTTTCTAGGTTGAAGATTATTATATTGATGTCTAAGAGACGGGTAAAAGCTCTTATGGACAGGATCATTAGTCCCATATTAAGGACTTCATGTGGAAGATGAAGAATTCACCGCAATAAAATTGTTAGGGAGAAATAAGGAATACCTATGATGTGCACTGGGTGCTTTACTTATCCCTCCATTGATGATTTACTACCCTTCTTGCTTACGACTTCGTACTTTTTGTTTTCATGTAACTTGTTAAAATGGATGATACTATCTTATTTATTTTAAGAATTTAGTTTGGTTTTTACTTTAATACATGTGTCTTTATTTTTACAGGTATGAATAATTTTCTAACATGTCAAAACATATTCAACATCATGTATAATAGGAATTTACCCTACTAGTCAGGATATAAATGGATTTCTCATGATCTTGACTGTGGTTAAGCCAAATGTTAATCCGGACAATTATGAGTGACATTCAACTAGTTTACTTAATTTAGATAAATTTTTTACTTATCAAATGTTTTAGCAAGTATCATCACAACTATGCATATGTGATTGGTTATCCATCGCCATCTAATTTAGAAAAGAATTTTTTTTTTGACGTCACCTTTTTTTTTCTGAAAGGAAGCTAATTATATTATTCATAGCTATGGATTACACGCCCTGTTGGTACTTGGGAATTATCTAAAAAAAGATGGTGATTTAAAAAAAAGATGGTGATGTATTGGATTTCATACTTTTTCCGCTCCTCTGTTTGCCAAGATGTCAACCACCTGGTTACCTTCTCGATTTGTATGTGAGATGCGCGCGTACATGAGGAATTTGTCATAGGAGTTTGTGTATGTCTTCCAGTAGATGATACAGGTGCCACGGATCAGTGAACTCACCCGTGCGTGCTGTAAGAAAATGAAATAAGGATGTAAATACCATTTCCAAATGTAAATGTGAGGTGTGTATGTTAACCACTTCCCTGATACCAAAAAGACATGCTTTCGATTCAGCTATTATCTCCACTGTGATTTTTAGAGGTATTGTTGCCGATACTATGTGCTTTCCACCATGATTTCTCACTGTGTATGCTTCTCTTGCAATTCCAGGTTAGCCTGGTATCCCTCGTGTTGCGTCTTCAGTGTTGAGATTCAACCAAGGTGCATCAGGTGGTTTCCATGTAACAGAAATGATGTAATATTATTTCTGGTTATAAAGATTTACCACCGGTGGCTGTCCTATGATGCCCGAAGGTGTGTGGGTTGATGCATATTGAAACTCCCAGAATACGTTGATGATTGTATATGTCGGATGTTGGGTGCATGTTTGTTGAAAATTGTTGGTTCCTTGTAAGAATATACCTCATAAAGTGAAACATATAAGGGAATCATTATTCCCCTTTATTTTTTTGTACGTTTTAAAAATTCCATGTAGTATTAACGGAATAATAGGTTGGGTGATGGGTAGATAGCTGCAATGTGATACCAAGTTTGCAGTGATAGATGACATTGACAATACTGATGTTCTGTGGATTCCGGTTGAGCCTTGCATCTCAGATACATTGAGTTGTGTGTAATTTTCCTGTTGAAAAGCAGTTTCTTAGTAGCCAGACCTTGAAAAATAGCTTTCCAAATAAAAAATTGTATCTTCGAAGGACATAACAACTTCTAAATTTGTTTGAAGCCTAGAGTGTCATTAGTGTCTTCCGGTTGACCTTCCGGAGGTTGGATGATGGTGAGTATGCTGACTTAACCGTAAAATTCCCGATTGAAGTTAGTCTCCAAACTAGTTTTCTAAGCAGGAAGTGGATGGGAGATAATACTCATTATGTGGTTTGTCGTAGAAGTTAAGAGGGGATGGTTTCAATTTTCTTCTTGTCCGATTGATTTGTGAGTGGATCAATTAAGTCAACTATTGTTTAAAAGTTGGAATGAGGGTTTATATATAGTGGAGGATGATTCGGGATCCAAACATGGTTCCAGAAATGGATATACATCCCATTCCCAATGATATGAGTCATATTCTGCATGAGAATTGGTTTAAGTGCAGTGATAGCTGTCCATATTGGACTTGGCTTAGTCACACGTACCTGTTGAGTATTAAGGAAGTCACCTGCTTGAATATATTTTGATTTGTAGAGACGAGACCATAAGGATGATGGTTTCTGGTGGATGGATCAATATCTTTTCAAGAGTAGTATTTGATTCATTTGCGTTGCTTCTCTAATGCTAAGACATCATTCTTCGATTGATCTGAACTTTCCTTTATGCGTTTGAATGGCCCCATAAGAAGTTTCTGTTGATTTGATCAATCCTCTTCTGAACATGAGTCGGTAGATTGGTGTTCTACATTATATAATTTGTGGTTGTTTTTATAGAAGATTTTATCAAGGTAAGCCTACCCATCTGGTTGAGAGTGGATGTTTTCCATCCTGATAACTTCATGGAGAATTTTTTGATGATTATATTGTAAGACGAGCGAGATTTTCTTCCTGAAGTTAGAGTGACACTTAAGTATGATGCTGGTTGAGACGAAAAATGAATGTGAAAAAATATTTTCAATCTCTGGATGGTAGGAGAGGATGATGATAAGAGATGATTTGTTGAGGTTGAATGTTGACTGGCAGATGCACTGTACTTGTTGAGTAATGAACTATATTTTAGCATTGATCCATGACACCTTGGCCTGTAATAAGGAGGTCATCTGCATACATTAAGTGGGAGATTGCAGGTGCATTTCTTGCAATTTTCACTCCTTTGTAGTTCACTGTAGACTCAAGATGAAGAAGATTAGTAGAAAAAAATCTCTGAGCATAAGATAAAAATTTATGGTGATAACGGGTCCCCTTGTCATATTCCACATTTAGGTTTGATAAACCCATGGACAGCACCATCAATCTTGACTGCACATGTCACATACGATACACATGATAATATTCTTTGTACCAACCAACTTGAAAATCCTAATGCCGACAAAGTTTTTAATGAATTTTTAATTTAGTTTGTCGTAGGCTTTGTGAACATCTAGCTTGAGTGCAAATTTTGGTACTATTCCTGGTTTGGTCGATTGAATGTTGTGGAAAATTTCCTTAGCAATGGAGATGTTGTCTTAAATCGATCTGTTTATGATGAATGCACTTTGTATGTGAATAACAATCTGATTCAGCAGAGGGGAATTCCGGTTTATGATGACTTTTACAACGACCTTATAAGCCACATTACAGAGACTGATGGGTCTGTATTCGGCCGGTGTATACGGGCTATTGATTTTTGGGATGTTGGTGTGATTGATCTGATGGTCGAAGGATCCAGTGTCAAAAAATTTGGAAACCATGTCACATAGAGCTGAGCCGACAGTTTGCCACGAATGTTTGTAGAAAGTACTTGTAAACCCATCTGGGCCGGGTGCACTTTCGTTTGAGATACTAGCCAAAGCATGTATAATCTCATCAAGTGTTACCGGTGTAGTAAATTAGTGTTTTTATTCCACTGAAATTATGGAAGATACACAAGAGAAAAGAGAACAGTCCACCTCATGTGGACTAACTTGATATATTTGCTCAAAAAAGGATACAAAAGCTGTAACAATATCATCATGTTTTGTCATCCATATTCCATCATCAGTTTTAACACGATTGATGGTGTTACGAGCCTTATGGATTGTCGCAGTTGTGTGGAAAAAACTGGTGTTTTTGTCTCTCATCTAGAGCCATTGAACTCCAGACCGCTGATGCCAATAGATTTCCAAATGTTGCAGTAGTCGTTGATGTTAGATAAGCGCATGTTGTGCTTGTTCTACTGCTTCACATCGTTTTCTTCCAAAAGTGATAGAGCAAAGATATTGCGCTTTTTCCAAATATTTTTTTAAAACTTTGATACATTGACTTAAGGCACCAAATATGTTTCGATTCTATCGAGAGAGACTGTTCCCTGTTGCTGCTAAGTTTTTCAGCAAAACAAAACAAATCGAACCATTGTCCTCTATGTTCCATGCCTCATCCATAACGGACTGATATTGTGGATGTAAAATCCAGTGGTGTTCAAATCGATAAATCTTTGCTCGCTCAACAGACGAGTCCGCCAAGTTTAGAACCAGTGAAGGATATAGCCAAATCTTGGTTGAGCAAAAACAGACGCATCTTTAAACTTGTTTTTCATATGTGATCTAAAGTCCTATCTAGACGTTGCAAAATAAAAGCATTTCCTTGCTGATTTTTAGAACATGTAAAAGTATTTCCCACGAACCCCAAATCACACATTCCATAGTTGTTGAGCATGACTTGAAATGTCTGAGCTTTTTGCAGAGATAATGGTCTTCCCCCTTGATTTTGTTCTTGATATACAATGTCATTGAAGTCAGCCATCATCAACCATGGTGTATTTGGTTGAGATTGAATGATCTGTAGCATATCTTCCCGTAGATGCTTCCTAGATGCCGTATGAGGAGGTCCATAAATACCCGTGAAGTACCAAGGGGTTGGATCATGATCAGTAGTTGATCAAGCCATCTAGTATTTTATTTTTTTAAGCGAAACCATCTAGTATTAAATCACTCAAGATGTAATATAATTAAACACATTAATATTTATGAATTTATTAGGTTGATATTAGTAGCGCTGCACAAAATCGATTCAACCCACCAACCCAACCCACACCCGCCTGAAATTACCCGCACCCGACTCAACCCACTTAGGAGCGGGTCGATTATGGGTCACAACATCAAAACCCACCGTATGGTGGGTCGACTGTGGGTGACAACTTCCCTCACCCGACCCAACCCACCCACCCACCTAAATATTTCTAAATTAATGCCAACCCTTAGATTACCTATCCTAGATGAACCACATCCATTGAAGTGATAATATATAATGCCTAAACCTAATCATCGGTAGCTTCTCTTCACTGAAGAGTCTTCAATCAGTTCCCTTCAACGACAGTCTCAGAGGCTCAGTTTATTTTTTCATTTTCTCTTCGCTTTGTAAATCAAATCACAGCTTCACCAGCAGCAATCAATCAACATCTTCACCAGTAAACCAACAACCAAAGGTGAGACTAGGAATCATTCTAATTTGTAAATACTAATTAGGATTTTGTTTCCTAAGATTGATTTTGGGTTGGCTTATTTCAATTGGGTTCTTAATGTAATGTTCATTGTATTTTATGGTGGGTAACCCACCACCCACCCGATCCAACCCACCGTAATGTGGGTCGGGTGAAAATCGACCCATTGTAATGTTTGGTTGGTTGCGGGTGACAACTTCTGTTACCCACCATCAGTGGGTTGGGTGACGGGTGAGGCCAAACCCGACCCAACACGACCCATGTGCAGCCCTAGATATTAGTAGTTAGACTTTTAGATCATGGTCTACTTACTAACGTTATTTTCACACACAATTGCTCCATGGAATCCCTCTGTAATGTCTCGTGTTTTCTACTTGTGTAAAGAGTCAAAAAACGATTACTTATCCCATAAATTTTACTAGTTTTAGATCAATTAACAAGTCAATTAGTTGCGCGACCTATCAATCAAGCATAAACATTAATATTAGTAAAAACAACGATAATCATGTGAAAAATTTTAAGGTAGAATTAACACAAAACTCAAACTATGTCAAGAACTAGGAATTCAGCCTCAATCAAAAAGTGAATTTAGCCACTCATGGTATGGAGTTCACACAAAAGAAAAGATGTGGAAACAAGAAAAGACCAAAATGTTGTGTGTGTATAGGTGTGGAGAAAAATAGGCTTCAATTTGCTTACAATCTTCTTAGGAATATGATCCAATTTCAGACCCCCTTCTTAATTCTTCTCAAACCCAACACAAATTCGCACCAATCTTCACAGCAGTAGCAGATTAATTTGACGGAACCAAATATGTCTCCTTCTTGATCTTTTGTAGATTCATAATCAACTCGAGCAACACCTCCCACTTCACTATCATCTCTCTCCTTTCGATCTTCAACTGCGAAGCTCGGACATTCATCACTGTCTCGTTATCTCATCCCTGAATTCACACTGCGCAACCATCTCTTTCTTCATTACTGATTCAATTTGAAATGATTGAGAGAATTCACATTTCTCTCAACTAGGGTTAGGTAATGATTGGGGTGGATTTAAACACCCAACACTTTAGATAAGGACCACTCAGCTGGCAATACTCCTCCAAATAGAGTTTCCACTTAACCTTGGCTGGACTGCCACTAGTACTTGCTTGTGAATGACCATTTCTCCCTTTTGGCTCAAATTAAGATGATTTCTTCTTCTTTTCCTCCTTGTGGCAAAGTAACAATAAAATTCAAAACACGGGTAAAATACATAATTTACAAGGAAAATAGTAAAGAAAACATAAACAATAGATAATAAATAGGGTGTATTCTACGCCTATCAAAACTAAGCTCTCTTTAGAGTGTCGGTGGAGGTAGGGTGTGGTGTCTCTTTTGCCTCAAAAATAATTGTACACAATAATATTATTCAAAATAAGTGACATTACAAAGTAGTTTTTCCTTCTTTGTAAATCTACGTTGGCCGGAGCTGAATCTCTAGAGAAATTCCGTGAGACACAGTCCAGAGGGACCCACCACAGAGATTTATGGGGATGTAATTTACTCAGTGCGTGGCCACAAAGCTGATAAATCGAATTGCAGGAAACCGGGTTCTGATGCTTCTGTTGAAGGACACGAAGAACATAAGACACATTATAACATTCGTTTATTCTACAGCATATCCCTTTATCGTTTCCTGTAACAATTCTTTATTGTAGCAGTTCTCTGTAACAGTCTGTTGGTAACACCTATAAAACGTTGCAAACTGTTTGGTTTATGATGCAAGGCGGAAGCGTTGAATAGTATTAAATCCAAAACAACATGTTTCCGAGATACCACTGTCAAATAAAACACTAATTTTCATTAATCAAAATCTTCTCCTCTAATATCAAAACATGAAGCTCTTTATATAGATAACTCCTTATCAATTAATAACCAAATATTTTATTTAATTATTAAAAATACTTACTACCTTATCTAATGGATATTTTCTAAACTAATAAAATACTAAAATAAATACTATTAGATACTTCTAAAAGTTACCTAAATAATAAAAGAGAAAATATCTTAATTAATTAAATATTATTTGCTAAATAATAATAATAAATCAAAGAAAAATAACAATAAACGAGTATATTCACTTTCCCTAAATACTCCACCATTCTCCCCTTCTCAAAAAAAATTCGCCCTCGAATTTTGCCAGTATTTGTTGTTGGGTAAATAATTCTTCGATGAAAATTCTTATAATCCTTCAACTTAAATAATATTGACATAATTACTATTGAACCGGAAAATACCTGCGCATCGAAATAGTGAAGTTGATGTCGTTGATCCACCTGATTACATACTGCTTCAAGAGAATATGGACCAACATAACAAGAATATAACATGATCTCATCATCAGGGTAATCATCATAGACCGGTGGTGAATTCCAATCCACGATAACTTCATATTCTTTAGTTCCAGAGAAAGAAAAAATATCATCAAACCTTTGGATTTCAAGCTTTAATCCGGACTCCAACGAATCTCGCGGATCATGTGCAACTCCTTGAAATCCTTTCTCCTTGTCGCCAAAGAGATTTTTGTTTTCATCACCGGTCACTTCCTCCACTCGTTGTAGGCTAGGACCATGATGGGTCTCTTGCTGATGATGCATTTCAGCCAATAGGAGGGTGAGCGCCTTAACCTTCCGTTCTAGATCATCTATTACCACTTGCTCTTTCTCATCGCTGAGAGCGGCTCTTCGAACAACACCATAATTTATTCCTCGAAACACCATAATTTCCTCCATCTCGAGCTATTCAGCACCGGATAGACTTAGTACCAGGATCGGTTCTTCCTAATCGAGCTCATTACCGTATGAGCCCAAGAGAACACGAGGAACTACAATGTCAGGTAGGGGAGTTATTAGCCAAGGGTCTCATCAGGGAGAGTCTTAGTCCTTGTGCAGTTCCGGCGTTGCTCATTCCTAAGAAGGACGGTTCATGGCGCATGTGTGTGGACAGTCGTGCTATTAATAAGATTACGGTGAAGTATCGTTTTCCCATCCCTCGTCTGGATGATATCCTGGACCAGCTTCATGGTGCTACGATTTTTAGCAAATTGGATTTGCATAGTGGCTACCATCAGATTCGTATACGGCCTGGAGATGAGTGGAAGACCGCTTTTAAAACTAGGGAAGGACTTTATGAATGGTTGGTGATGCCGTTTGGTCTCTCCAATGCTCCAAGTACGTTTATGCGTGTCATGAATGAAGTATTAAAACCATTTTTGGGTAAGTTTGTGGTCGTTTATTTCGATGACATTTTGGTTTATAGTACTAACTTGGATATGCACTTGCGTCATCTTCGTGAGGTCTTAGTAGTCTTACGCCAGCAAAATTTCTTTGCCGCTACAAAGAAGTGTGTCTTCGGTACAGATCGCATTTTGTTTCTTGGATACGTCATATCCAAGGATAGTATTTCCGTGGATGAATCGAAGGTTGATGTTATGCATACTTGGCCTTGTACGCAAACAATCCATGAGGCCAGGATTTTTCATGGGTTCGCGTCCTTTTATAGAAGGTTTATTCCCCACTTTAGCACTATTGCAGCAGCAATCACCGACTGCATGAAGAATGGAAAGTTTGCTTGGACAGACGCAGCTACAGCAAGCTTCATCTTGCTGAAGGAGAATCTTTGTTCTGCCCCTATATTGTCTTTACCGAATTTTTCTTTACCATTTGAGGTTCATACAGACGCCTCTAAGGTTGGTATAGGTGCAGTCCTCAGCCAAACCAGTAAACCGATCGCATTTTTTAGTGAGAAATTAAATGGAGCTAAGCGAAATTACAGCACGTATGAACTAGAGTTTTATGCCATCATCCAAACCCTAAAGCACTGGCGTCATTATTTGATTCATTCTGAATTTTTATTGTTTACTGACCATGATGCTCTCAAGCACATAGGAAATCAAGACAAGATGAATGCACGACAAGTTAAATGGGCTAATTATCTGCAGGATTTCACATTTGTCCTCAAACACAAGACTGGCACTCAGAACCGTGTGGCTGATGGTCTTATTCGTCGACGAAGTCTGCTAACGTCACTACGGACGGAGGTCTTAGGTTTGGAGTCGTTTGCTGATTTGTACAAGACTGACCCCTATTTTGGCTCAATTCTGGACGTTGTGCATGCTGGCAACAGTGCCCAGTTCACGCTGTTGGATGGTTTTCTCTTCAAACTCGACTTTGCATTCCTGACTGTAGCTGGCGTTTACGTATCATTCAAGAACTGCATAACGAGGGTCAGTTTGGTCGTGACAAGACCTTCCAGTTGGTTTCAGCATCATACTTTTGGCCGCGCTTGTTTAAAGAGGTACAACGTTTCGTTTCTCGTTGTCATATCTGTCAGGTATCTAAAGGTTCTTCGACAAATGCTGGTCTTTATATGCCATTACCAATTCCGTCTAAGCCTTGGAATGATATTAGTATGGACTTTGTTGTGGGTTTGCCTCGCACTCAACATGGAATGGATTCTGTTTTTGTCGTAGTTGACAGATTTTCCAAAATGGCGCACTTTATAGCTTGCAAAAAAACTACGGATGCGGTTCATGTGGCATTTTTGTTTTTACAACACGTGTATCGTCTTCATGGTCTCCCAGAATCCATTGTATGGACCGTGATTCTAAATTTCTTAGTCATTTCTGGAGGTGTCTTTGGAAATTATTGCGTACGGAGTTGAAATTCAGCAGTGCTTATCACCCTCAAACGGATGGGCAGACAGAGGTTGTTAACCGATCTCTTGGGAATATACTTCGCAGTCTGGTGGGTTCTCACACTAAACAATGGGACAGGCATTTGTTTCAAGCAGAATTTGCCTTCAACAGAGCCATTCATAAGAGCACCGGGTTTAGCCCTTTCCAAGTGGTCTGTGGATTTAATCCGCGTTCACCCCTTGATCTTGCGCCTGTGCCAGATTTACAACGAGTGCATGCCACTGCTGATGAGTTGGTGCATCACTTACAGCAGATACATGCCGATGCTTCTCAAAACTTGGTGGCGTCCTCTACGAAGTACAAAACGGCCGCCGATAAGCATCGTCGTCACGTTGAATTTGAGGTAGGTGATTTCGTTTGGGCTGTACTTATTAAGGAACGTTTCTCTACGGGTTCATACAACAAATTGGGTCCTCGCAAGATTGGTCCTTTTGAAATTATTGAGAAGATCAATCATAATGCTTACCGTCTGCGACTTCCCAATCATATTCATACTGCTGATTTGTTCAATGTACGTCATCTCATTCCCTACCACGACGACTTGTCTGATGATTATTTTTCTAACCTGCCTAATTCGAGGGAGAATTTCCTCTTTCCCAGGGAGAATGATGTAGTGCAAGATATGGCAGAATCCTACTTGGAAGGAAGGGATCGACGAAAGAATATCCGTTAGCCATGTATGAATATTTTCCTATTTGTTATTTTGTTAGGAAATAAGAGATATCTTGCAAGTATTGGCATGATATTATATTTAGTAGGATTTCCTCTTTATTAGCATTAATCATAAGAGATATTGACATATTCCATAAGGCCTATATATGGCCACGTCTGTAAGGAAGAAAGGGCAGATTTTGAACAAAAGAAAACTCTTCCTTTGAGAAGTTTTATACATTGTGTGATTTCTAGTACTAACATTCTACACCAGTTTATTAGTTTTATCTTGGTTTTCACCCTTTTGAGATATGAACAAGTCTGAGTTGAACGAACTTTTACTACCACTTTCTACAACTTGTTAAAATCACATCAATTTTTGGCGCCTCCGACGCGGTCTTGTATTTAGGTTTAGATTATTTTTTTAAATTTTTGTTCTCTTTTACGCCTTTGATATTTTCGATTCTTTTCAGGTTTGGAGCGAAGTTATAAGAAAGAAGGATATAAAAGGAAAGCATCGCCAAAGAAGGAAAGAAAAGAGGAATCCAAAAGACTTAAGAAGATTTTATTTTTTATTTTTTTTTATTTTTAGAAAACTGTATTTAAGGATTTTTGTATTTTTGTAATTTTTCTTTTTCTTTTTGGACTTTATTTTTGGGACATTCTTTTGGGACTTTTTTATTTTTAAATCCTACAGAAGGGTAGTATTAAATAAAAATTGCTATAGGGAAGGACTATCTCGGCCCCTCAGGTTCGTACACTGACATAGGAGTCAGTGGCCTGAGTCGACTACAACCGATTCGTCGTCCGTCTGGTACGAGGGGTAAAAATCTACCACGAAACCCCTGTCAGTGGGTTTTCCATTGTATTGAGGCTTTGAAAATACAAAAATACACGTGCACACACCAATTGCACCTTCGTCAAAATCACCGAGTTTAGGAAAACTCATGGATTAGTAAGTTGAACCCGTGCCTTGGGCCTTATGGGAGTTACCAGCTGAAATTCCATAAACCTCAGCCTCGTACCTTTGGGTATATTTTGCTATAGTAACCGAAGCTTACCTAAATTAGTGAGCCCAGCATTTGCATGTGCACGATTTTTTTTGCTGAATTTTTGTGTGCCTGAAAGTAAGAGAGACGCTCTAGGTCGGTTCATTAGAGAAAAATATAGTAGTTCTAAGAGTCTCAATTACCTTAATTTAGAAAGTCCGATTTTCGGAAAATCCAGTTTTGGACATACGTCTTTTACTGAGGAGAGAATCCCTATTACTTTGATAGAGCCAGAAATGGCAACTTTGAAAGCTTTGTTGAATCCGACTAGGACTACTCGTCCCTCGTGTATTAGGTTAGCTGAAACGAAAGAAAAGTATGAACTTAATCGGGGACCCTACAGATGCACCCAATCTTTTTAGGGAAACGAAATGAAAACCCCTATTTCCATGTTAGGGATTAAAGGAAATTTGCAGTACCCTAAAAATTACAAACCTTGATGATGATGCTTTGAAACTTAGGGTATTCCCTTTTTCCCTGAAAGATAAAGCCAAATCGTGGCTATATAGTTTGGCTTACGGGTCAATCGAAACATACGAAAAACTTACATCTTCCTTTTTGAACAAGTATTTCCCTAGGCACAAAACATCTTCTATTAGGACGCAAAGATGCACGTTTTCTCAACAGGAGGGAGAATCTTTTGGAAAGGTTCAATGATTTGTTGACAAAATGTCCTCATCATGGTTTAGAAAAGGTTAGGCTAGTTCAGATCCTTTATGAGGGTTTAGATTATTCCACTTCTACCATAGTAGAATCTATGTGTACAAGTGGGTTTCAAAACCAAACAATTGATGATGTGATGACATTTTTGAATGAAACCGCCGAAAAGACCCAACATGGGAAAATAGTAGAGAACCCCAGAAAAAAATTCTTCTTGGCAGAGGAAACATTAATTGGGTAGAAGGAGGTTTTTAATCAGATGCTAAAATTGCAGCAATAGCTAAAAGGTTAGAAGCTTTAGAGTTGGGTCGCATTAGTGGTAGAATGGAGTCTTTTTGGGAAGGCCAGACTATTGAAGAGCAAGCCAATGCTCTTTATAATAATAATAGTAGATTCGAGAACCGTCATAAATTTGAACTATATTCAGAAAACTATAATCGTGGTTGGAGAAACTATCATAACCTCTCATGGTCCAAGGACTAGAAATAAGGTCAGTTTAGTAATTCGAATGCTCACCCGAATTTTGGCTATACTAAAAATCCTTCAGGACCAGCTCAGTTTTAGAATCCGTCTAATAATAAAATTTCAAGTTTAGAAGAAACTCTCATCTCGTTAATTCAAAACACCACTAAGATTCACCAATCGCTTTCACAAAGCATATAAGAAAGTGAAAATATAAGCTAGGATAATTCTCAGGCTATTTCTGAGTTAAAAGACCATGTTAGTATGATAAATGAATCATTGTGAGAAAAAGTTAGGTTCCCTAGTCAAACAAAACCTAACCCTAGAGGATTTCATGAAGTATGTGTGAAACCATCACATCAGCTGAATGCTATTAGCACCTTTAGGAGTGGTAGAGTTGTAGACAATAAGGTAACCAATCCCGATATTGAGCATAATGTAGTTCACCCCTCAGGACCATCCATAGCCGAGGAGACTGATAAAATTTCTGATGATAACAATTCGGTTTCTGAGATGCCCTATTTTATTCCTAGAGCCCCATTTCTACAACTACTAGTACCAATAAAGAGTGAATCCAACTTTACTGACATAATGGAAGTTTTTAAGAAAGTTACCATAAACCTTATGTTATTAGAAGCAATTAGGAAGCTACCGGCTTATGCCAAATTCCTCAAGGATATGTGTACACAAAAGCGAAATCTTAGTGTCCCTAAGAAAGCCTTTTTAGCTAGTCATGTAAGTTCGATTATTCAAAAAACCACAACTCCTAAGTATAAAGACCCAGGTGCCCGTACCATTGCTTGCACAATAGAAAAACATCTGGTAGAAAAAGCTTTACTGGACTTAGGAGCTAGTGTAAACTTACTAAAAAAGCGAAGGTCTAACAACCTCATCCAATATTTTTCTTAGCAATCTGTATGGACTAACTCCAATATACTTTTAAGAAAATAAACTAGACAGTCAGACTCAATCTTAATAAAAAGTATACCAAAGAATTATATCTCAATTTCTTGATTAAATCCTAACTCAAACAAATAGAAATCTGCGAGTCTGATTAAATACAAGAGAATAACTTGAACGGTACCAAAGACCAATGTTCAAGGATCAATCAATTTCAATCAACAACCAAAGGTTGGATTTACCAATTGACTGATAGAACGCACAACATGTGATATTTCAATTATATAAAAAAATATAATGCGTAAAAGAAATAACATGGACACCAGAATTTTTGTCAACGAGGAAACCGAAAATGCAGAAAAACCCCGGAACCTTGTCCAGATTGAACACACACTGTATTAACTACGTACACTAGCCTACTATAAACTAACTTCGGTTTGGACTGTAGTTGAACCCCAATCAATCTCACATTGATCCAAGGTACAATTTCGCTCCTTACGTATTTGATCCCAGCAGGATACTACGCACTTGATTCCCTTAGCTAATCTCACCCACAACTAAGAGTTGCTACGATCCAAAGTCGAAGACTTTAATAAACAAATCTATATTACACAGAAAAGTCTACAGGAATAGATAAATCAGCTGTTAGAGCATTTCTCGGTCGAACTCGCATGCGTTTATATCTCAAGCATGTTTTTCAATGCTAGTGATCAAAATTATAAGTCTTTATTTCTAGTCTACTATAGCTAAGTCTCGTACTAGGATATAAAGTGTAGTTGATCTCAAGAACTCCATGGCGATCATCCTATAAGACGAAGTAATACTCAAGGAACTGGTGGATCTTCATCGACTAAAAGGTATGTGGAGACTTGAAATTATCTATCACTCAAAAGGATATCTACTTTATCTCATATTTTGAGAGAAAAGTCGTTTTGCTATATAGACTTTGATTATACACATTTGCTATTTCGAGCCGAGTTTATCTCTCCTATCTATTTTTCGAAATATGTGTTGGTAAGCTTTTCTTTTGGCCACATTCATCTTTGCCTAGTGACGAAAGTCATGTTATGTTTCAATCACTTTGAAAATTGCTTTGACGAAAAATAGTTTATGAATAAAAACTATATAACGTCCTCTAAGAATGTTTCAATGATTGAAATGAGAGTTTAGATCATATAACCAACGATGGATATAAGCATTGTGTGGCAACACATACATGTACAAGTCATGTTTCCTTGAACCGAAGTTTGCGAACTTTGTTGATCAAGAAAACCGAAAAAAGAGCTGTGAACTCAGTCCGCGAACCCAGTCCGCCAACTGGCGGAAGTTCTCGACCAGAGAAAATCTGCTGGAGTTTAGAACTCCTTCCGGTAACTTAAGTCCGCGAACTAAGTCTACGAACTTAAGATGGTTATATCTAAAGACGATTGTTTATGAACTTATTTATATTAACTAAGGAATGCAAATGCAAACCGTGGCTATATAGTTCATGAACCGATTCGAGTGAACCAAATCGTTTTTGCTTCGATTGGGTCTTGTGTAATTACATAATATTTCGTTGCAATTGAAAAACTCTCTAACTAGTTCATTTGAGCCATTTGAACTAGTTATGGTGAAGAAGAACATGGTTGATATGAAAGTGCTCATATGGCTAACCACTTGGTTAATTATTGTTGAACCAACAAATGTTCATGTTTGGGTACGGTTAAGTAAACCCAAAATAGTACATATCAATTGTGTGTAACAAGCTAAGTTTTCGATCCAACGGTTCAAAGATATTAGCTTGAATCTAATCATTTTTTCATGTAACGGTGAATATTGAATGCTTTGTTACTAAGCTAACATTGATTGCAAACCATGATTTGAAAAAATATATAAGGGAAAACTTTAGCAACTGGGAAACCTATTCCTCGCAACTCCTGTGTGATACTAGTTGTATTAGTTAGAGTTGATTCTCCTTTAACCTTTGGTTTCTTCTTAAAAACCAGGTTAACGACTTAAAGACTTCATTGGGATTGTGAAACCAGACCGATACTACTTTCTCGTAGTTTTGTGATCTGATCTTGCTGATTCTATCATGTTTAGCACAATCACAATAATTGGATTGAGATTTATATCTCCGATAGGCAAGATATAAAAGTAATCACAAACATCTTCGTCTCATCGTTTGTGATTCCACAATATCTTCTGTCACTGTGTCGATTAAGATTATTGTGCGGTGATTGGTAGTACTGAGCTATTCTTCGGGAATATAAGTCTGGTTTATCAATTGTTTCTTGTTCACCTTGATTTATTAAAAGACGGAACAAAAACTCTTGGGTTTTTCTGTGGGAGATAGATTTATTCAATCCTTAGACTTTTCTGTGATACAAATTTGTTTATTAAAGTCTTCGACTTTGGGTCGTAGAAACTCTTAGTTGTGGGTGAGATCAGCTAAGGGAATCAAGTGTGTAGTATCCTACTGGGATCTGAGACGTAAGGAGCGCAACTGTACCTTCAATCAGTGTGAGATTTATTGTGGTTCAACTACAGTCCAGACCGAAGTTAGTTTGTAGTAGGCTAGTGTCTGTAGCGGATGAATACAGTGTGGAGTTCAATCTAGACTAGGTCTCGGGGTTTTTCTACATTTGCGGTTTCCTCGTTAACAAAATTTTGGTGTCTGTGTTATTTCTATTCCGCATTATATTATGTTATATAATCGATATATCACAGGTTATGCGTTTGAATCAATCAATTGGAAATCCGACCTTTGGTTGTTGATTGAAATTGATTGATCCTTGAACATTGGTTTTGGGTACCGTTCAAGTGATTTCTCTTGTATTCAATTAGACTCGCAGATTTCTATTTGCTTGAGAAAGATTTGAATCAAGAAAGAGAGATATAACTCTTTGATACACTTTATTAAGATTGAGTCTAGCTGATTCTCGTAAAAGTATATTGGAGTTTGTACATACAGATTGCTAAGCGAAATGTTGGGTGTGGTTATTATACCCCCGCTTTTTCATCTGTCTCCCAAAGAAATACCTACGAGTTTTTTTCCGTATTTTGATAAATCAAGGTGGACAGGAACCAATTGATACACCAGACTTATATTCCCGAAGAACAGCCTAGAAATATCAATCACCTCACAATAATCTTAATCGACTAGCGAAAGAAGATATTGTGGAATCACAAACGTTGAGACGAAAGTGTTTGTGACTACTTTTCTATAGTTCCTGTTGGAGAAATTAATCTCAAGACAATTTTACGATTGTACTCAAATACGATAGAAATAACAAGATCAGATCACGCAACTACAGATAATAGTTGGGTCTGGCTTCACAATCCCAATGAAGTCTTCAAAAAAATTTTTGCTGAGTCCAATAGTTTATTAAAGCAAAAAAACGTAATTAAAAGAATTACAAAAGGGGCTCAAGGCCCCCACCCCATAAACCAAAGGGGTTAAAGAAATAACTGCATAAAAAATAAAAAGCTCAAAGAGCACCTAAATAGCTAACAAAAAAAAAAGAATCAAGAGATAAAACTCAAGAAACTAATAGCGTTTATATCCTACTCCTCTTAATCCTCCCTTATTTCTATGTTTAAATTTTCTCCTCTTAGGTTGCAGACCTGAAAAAATTTCTTCCAAGAGCTCTGAATCTACATAATCTTCACACTCTTCATAAGCATCTGTTGGTAGGATGGTCAAGGACTAGATTAGGAAATCTAGTTGGTTAAGGAAACCAAGTACTTGTGTCCTAAGTATAAAAGCTTAAGAGGTTTGTTCTTAGAGCTAAGATTAGGAAACCCTATACTTGTAGGAAAGTATTCCTTGTTAAGGAATGTTTCCACTCCTAATGATGTGTATAAATAGCCATAGAGAGAACTAGAGAAAACACACCATAACTAAGTAAGAGTTATATTCATCTCTTCTAAAGTCTTTGTATATTCCAACCTGTACGGTGATGTATAAAATTGTTTATTCCTTCCCTAGGATTAAACCTCTTTAAATACTTGTTCTTCTTGTGTATGTGATTGTGTTCTTGGCGATATTGAGATACCTCGTAGTAGTGCAAACCTAACGCTTCCGCAGGCTTTGGCGCAATAATTGGTATCAGAGCAAGGAGACGCTCTTGGATACGGGTACTCAAATTGAAGTTGAAGTGAAGGTATTTTTTCTGAAGATTGCTTGAGGTAATACTAATCTCAAAGGTTCTCTTTTTTTTATCTATATTTGGTTGTTTAAGAACAATGGTTGACGGAGATAAACCAGTTGATCCGAAAGATCCTTTAAGAGAACATTCGGAGTCCACAAGTAAAGATAAAGAAACAAAAGAAGAAATACCTCATTCACATAAATCACAACTCAAGGTAGAAAAGTTTACAGGAACAAATAACTTTGGTTTATGGAGAACGAACGTAATGGATGCTCTTATTCATCTTGACCTTGAAGAAGCTCTAGAAGATCAGCCAGTTGAGATGTCTGATAAGTAGTGGAAAAAGATGAATAAATTATGTCTTGCTTCGATACGAGGGTGTTTAGCAACTGTAGTAAGAGTTAATTATCAGCACGAGACTTCAGCTAAGGATCTCTGGTAAAAGCTAGATAAGGAATACCTTGTGAAAAACGTGGCAAATAGGATACATCTTAAAAGGAATTTGTATCGCTATAACATGAAGAGAGGTGCAACCCTAACCGAGCATCTAGATTCATATAATAAACTTCTTGCTGAGTTGGTTAACTACGATGAAAATATCAACCACGAGGAACAAGCTTTGTGTTTGATAAACTCTCTTCCTTAAAAGTATGAACCCGTGATTAAAGCTTTAATGCACGGAAAAGATAAGATGACATACGCTGAGGTCACTACAACGTTGCGTAGTGAGGAGTTCAGGAATATGGATCATGAGGACCTTGCAAGTGAAGCTAATAATGATTTGCTTCTTGCAAGAGGTCGTCTGTCAGACAGGAGAAAGAAGAATGGTGGTTATGGTAAAGGTAGAGGACGTTCTAAGAGTAGAAAGCGACTGCAGAAAGATGAGTGTGCTTGGTGCCATAACTTTGGTCATTGGGCTAAGTATTGTACCAAGCGTAAGGCAAGATAAGGAGATAATAGTAATACCGAGGTGAACATTGCTAAACGTAATGAAGAATTAGATGATGCTTCTGATTTCTCGCTAACTGTGACACCATCAACTTGTACTATTACAGATGGTACATGGGTATTAGATACTGGAGCAACGTATCATATATGTCCATATCGGGACTGGTTCTCAAGTTTTGAAGAGCTTGATGGAGAAGTACGTATGGGAAACAATCATACATGCAGGGTGATTGGGATTGGTAGTGTTCGTATCAACATGCATGATGGTATGGTTAGAGACTGAAGGAGGTAGGATTTGTTCCTGCTATAATGAAGAATTTGATTTCACCAGGAACTTTGGAAGCTAAGGGCTATAAGATAGTCGTTGAAAATGGTGTTCTAAAGGTAATCTCTGGATCTATGGTAATCATGAAGGGCACACGTTATCATAACTTGTACTACTTGATTGGGAGTACCACAACAGGGTATGTGTCTATTTCTGAACACATCGAGAGTGCATCTACCGAGAAGACAAATCTATGGCACATGAGACTTGCACATCCAGGTGAGAAGTTGTTCCATAGGTTGATTCAACAAGACTTGTTGAAAGGTGTTATTGCCTGCAAGTTAGCATTTTTTGAACATTGTGTTAAGGGAAAGAAAACAAGAACAAGCTTTGGCACAGCTATCCACAATACTAGTGGAGTTCTTGACTATGTTCACTCAGATGTTTGGGGTCCTTCCAAGAATGCATCATTGGGAGGGAAACATTGGTTTGTGTCGTTCATTGATGATTATTATAGGCGTGTATGGGTGTACACCATGAGGCATAAGGATGAAGTCCTAGAAATCTTTGTGAGGTGGAAAAAGGCAACTGAGACTCAAACTGGCAGAAAGATCAAAGTACTACGTTCAGACAATGGTGGAGAGTACAAGAGTGATCCATTCTTGCAAGTATGTCAGGATGAGGGGATAAAGAGGCACTTCACAGTTAAGAAGACACCGCAACAGAATCGGGTAGCTGAACGCATGAATCGTACTTTGCTGGAGAAGGTACGATGTATGTTATTTAATGCTGGATTAGGTAAGGCGTTTTGGGCTGAGGAAGTTACGTATGCGTGCTTCCTCATTAATAGGTTGCCATCAGCTTCATTAGAAGGTAAAACTCCTATGGAGAAATGGTTTGGTAAACCATCTTATGATTATGACTCAATTCATATCTTTGGTTGTCCTGCGTGGTATCATGTTAGTGAAAACAAGCTTGATAGTCGTGCCATGAAAGGAATTTTTTTGGGTATGAAGAATGGAGTAAAAGGGTTCAAGATTTGGATTGCAGTTGAGAAGAAGATAGTCATGAGTAGAGATGTCACATTTGATAAGATGTCTATGGTAAAGTCTTGGGGTTATCGGCAGGTGGAGAACAGAAGCACCAGTACTAGTGAGCCTTTGCAGCAGGTGGAGATTGATGCAACTCCACCAATTCCAGTTAAGCCTGTATCTGTTGAGAATACTTCTGAAGACACTGGGTCCGCAAGAGAAGTATTTACTGAAGTTCCAAATGATAGTGACGTTGTTGAGGAAGAGGAACAAAAGTCAGTAGAAGATACAGAAGCTACGGTCACGGAAACCATAACAACCATCAAACCAAGAAGATCAACCAGGAAGCCTGGTTGGATGATGATTACATTACTTATGCATTACCAGTTGTTGAAGATGGTACTCCTACTTCCTATTTAGAATTTGTACGTAGTGCAGGGTGTAAAGAATGGGAAGGTGCAATGCAGGACTAGTTGGAGTCTCTTTACAAGAATGGCACATGGATTCTTATGAAGCTTCCAAACCGTAAGAAGACCATAGGGTGCAAGTGGGTATATGCTAAGAAAAAAAGGATCTTCAGTGAATCAAGTTCGCTACAAGGCAAGGTTAGTTGCAAAAGGTTATGCCCAAAGAGAATGGATTGACTACAATGAGATGTTATCTCCGGTGGTAAAACACTCATCAATCCGTATTTTGTTGGCCTTGGTAGCACAATATGATTTAGACCTAGTTCATTTAGATGTTAAGACGACGTTCTTACATGGGGATCTAGAAGAGGAAATCTATATGACCCATCCGACTGGGTTCAAGGCTTCTGTAAAAGAAGATTGTGTATGTAAACTGAAGAGATCGTTGTACGGGCTAAAACAGTCTCCAAGACAATGGTACAACCGATTTGACCAGTTTATGATAGGACAAACATACACAAGAAGTCACTATGACCATTGTGTATACTTTAAGAAGATACGTGATAGGTCTTTCATATATTTGCTCTTGTATGTCGATGATATGCTGATTGCATCGAATAACAAGAAAGAGATTGATAATTGAAGAACAAGTTGTCATCTGAGTTTGAGATAAAAGATCTGGGAGAAGCTAAGAAGATTCTTGGCATGGAGATTCAACGTGACAAAGAGAAGGGTAAAGTTTGTTTGTCTCAAAAGGCATATTTTGAAGAAAGTGTTACAAAAGTTTGGTGTCTACGAAGTAACTAAATATGTAAGTACTCCCCTTGCTGCTCATTTTAAGTTGAATGCTCGTATGTCTTCCACTATTGAACGAAAGTATATGGCCCAAGTACCATATGCTGAAGCTGTTGGTAGCTTGATGTATACGATGGTATGTGCAAGGCCGTACATTTCACATGCAGTTAGTATGGTCAGCCGTTATATGCATTGTCCTGGTAAGGGACATTGGCATGCTGTGAAATGGATTTTGAGGTATCTTTATGGTATGGTTAATGTTGGCTTGGAGTTTGTGAAGGATAGAAGTAACAATCAGTTGTGTGTTGGGTATGTGGATTCTGACTATGCTGGTGATTTGGACAAAAGACGTTCAACTACAGGGTATGTATTTACCGTAGAAGGGGCACCAGTAAGTTGGAGATCGATCTTGCAGTCTATTGTGGCGCTTTCAACTACGGATGCGGAGTATATGGCAGTGACTGAGGCATTTAAGGAGGCTATAAGGTTACAAGGTCTGCTAGATGACTTAGGAGTTGTGCAAGACCAACTGCCCGTGCATTATGATAGTCTAAGTACAATTTATTTGACTAAGAATCAAGTGCATCATGCTAGAACCAAACATATAGACGTACAATTTCACTTTGTGAGAGAAATTCTTGAAGAAGAAGACATTCTACTTGTGAAGATCAATAACAAAGACAATCCAGCTGATATGTTGACTAAAGTAGTATCTGGGATCAAGTTTCGACATTGTTTGAAATTGATCCACATCCTTCCAGTTTGGTGAAAGGCCCTTTTTGGGGTAAAGGTTCTTATGAACATGGTGGAGGTCTTCTAGCAAGGAAATTTAAGAGAACTACGGTCGGGTTTGATTCCTATTGAGGATACGTAGGCAGCCAATGATGGTTCAATCGACGTTGGAAGATGGAGGTGATTTTTTCTATTGATCGTCTCATGCATGAATGCATGATTCGAGGTGGAGTATTGTTGGTAGGATGGTCAAGGACTAGATTAGGAAATCTAGTTGGTTAAGGAAACCAAGTACTTGTGTCCTAAGTATAGAAGCTTAAGAGGTTTGTTCTTAGAGCTAAGATTAGGAAACGCTATACTTCTAGGAAAGTATTCCTTGTTAAAGAATGTGTACACTCCTATTGATGTGTATAAATATCCATAGAGAGAACTAGAGAAAATACACCAGAACTAAGTGAGAGTTCTCTTCTTCTCGTCTAAAGGCTTTGTATATTCCAACCTATACGGTGATATATAAAATTGCTTATTCCTTCCCGAGGATTAAACCTCGTTAAATACTTGTTCTTCTTGTGTATGAGATACCTTGTAGTAGTGCAAACCTAACGCTCAGGCTTTGACGCAACAGCATCATCAGACGCATCTTTTTCCGAGGCATAATTACCAGGAACAAACTTAATAGGACATTGTTTCTTAGTTGAAACTCTATCCCTAAGTTCATGCCTTTCCTTAAAGTATTCTTTTCTGTAGGCATGATTACGAATAAATTATCCCGAACATCATCGTTTTTTATTTTACTTACCTTCGCCAGCTCTTCCTTAGTGAGAATATTCTCACGGTGTTGTCGATGCGCCTGCATTTTATCACGGAAAGTTGTCTTCTTCACTACATCACTTGCGCCAGTTGAATTCACAACTGAGTCAGTTTTCAAATGAGCATTAACATCGTCCTTCCTATTGTCCAAAAGAGTACCCCCATTCTTTTGAGCTCCTCACCTCAGCTTCCATGTTCGCTGCCATATCTACAGCCTCTTCCTCATCAATTTCCTCACTTGCACCTGCCTGAAAATCCTCTTTTTCATGAACCCCTCTTCATCATTTAAGCCCTTCTCACCTTCCAAATCATCTCCCAAACCCAATTCAGAGTTAAGAACTTCATACGGGGTATTAATAATAACTTTCGACCTGTACAAATCATCCACCAATGGAGTAAAAGTAAGGGGCCTACCATTACTCTTGTTTACTGGTGAGTTTTTATGCCTAACTGTCCGTCAATCATCTATAAGATTAGCTGTCCCGTTACCAGCAACAGAAGATCTTACCCCCACCGCACCAGTAGACGTACTTTGATTTGCTTGGGTTGCATGAGAAGTCGCAACCCGAACTGGCAGTAGCAGTTCCTTTGCTGATACCTCCAACATCAGTAACACCCACAACACCAGTTGACGTTCTAACTGGATTTGTTACAGCATTAACTCGAACTTCCTTCTCAGACCTGACAAGGTCTATATTTCTCTGCGTTGCATTATCCCCCTCAGACCTGCCCAGGTCCGTCTTTAGCTGTTTTGTATTCTCATCATCGCTGACACCTTCAGCAATATTGTTTTGGTTTGTTCCCGTTTCTGCATTAGCCTTCTCGTCAGATCCATTCTTAACCCCAAAGTCATTGGCCTCAACACCACTCTTTTTCTTAGTAACTTCACGCCATCCCTGGGAGCATTCTTTGTTACAGGTTCGTTAGTATCATTCTTCTTACATTCCTTGTCATCATGAGCTATAATATTACAATGCAAGCAGAATTTGTTACACTTAAGAATATCAATGTACTGCAAGAATTTCCTACCACCAGCATTTGATCTAATCCTCTAAGGACCATGTTTACCAAAATCAATATCGACTAAGATGGAACCAAAGTATCCAAACTCCAAATCTAGGGTTTTCTGATCCACAACAATAGGTGTACCAAGAACTTTTCCCATAGACAGAAGAGTTTTTTCAGTCCATAATTCCGTATGAAGACCTGGAAAATGAACCCATATAGCAGCATGGGAAGTTTGTTGCTTCTCTGTATTAAAACAAAGGTACCGATCAATCAAACGCAGTTCATGTTGATCCACGTACCAGTTAGAGCTTCGAATCCTTTCCTTCGTTTGTTCGTTTTGTAGCATGATAATAAAAAAACCTTTTTTCATCGGCACAAACCTAACACATTCAGGATTTAGCTTCTATTGACTTGTTAGGTTTTTCTTGACTTCCTCAAACTTCAAACCAGTGAAGTTGAACCTTGCAATGAAACTATGCAGAAACGGCTTACAACCATCTTGGTAGAAATCATCTGGGATATCCAGCGATGGTTCTCCATAAATCAAAGTTGGGTTTGGCAGTAAGTTAATATCCACGGAAGTATGGTGGAGAGTTTCTTCTCTTTCAACTTATCAGTAAGAGTATGCTTTTCTTTCCATTGTTGTATCTGATTATTGGGACCGGATGTTGAAGATTCAATCATCATGGACCAACCAGAATTGATCTAGATGAATAAAGTTTAATTTGTGAAAAAAAATTGTAAACCCTAAAAGCGCCAAGCGAATAACTCGGACATTCTCTTTAATCTATTGACTGTAAAAAGAAGCAATGATGCTACCAGAGCAATGAATTCTTCATGTAGTTAACCTACATGGTCTCGATAGAAACCTAAGGTTAAAGAAGAATCGACTCTACCTTATACAACTTGTATCACATATGAGGTGTAGGGATTAGGTTTCCCAGTTGCTAGAGTTCTCCTTTGTATAGTCTCTGAATCAGGATTTGCAATCTAAGTTACCTTGGTAACAAAGCATTCAATATTCACCGTTAAATGAAAACCTGATTAGATTCAAGCTAATATCTTTCAACCGTTAGATCGAACTTATCTTGTTATACACAAATGAAATGTAACTTTATTTAGGTTTGAGTAACCGCACCTAAACGTGTACACCTAGTTGGTTCAACAATAATTAACCAATGGTTAGCCATATGAGCACTTTCATATCAACCTTATTCATCTTCAGCATTACTATTTCAAATGTCTCAAAAGAACTAGTTCGAGAGTTGTTCAATTGCTTATATCTCATAGAAGTATATATGACACAATTGAAGCAAAAACGATTTTGATTCACTCGAATCGATTCATGAACATTATAGACACGATTTGCAACGATTGCATTCCTTAATTTATATATGTCGTAGTTCACTAATAAACCGTTTTTAGAAAATAACCCACTTAAGTACGCATACCGGCAGTGGCGAATTCAGAACAAAATTTTGATCGGGGCACACTTTACTCTTGAGGAACATAAAAGTGTAACGGAAAAAATATATCATACATCAATATAGAAGTATACTAAATACCATAAAGTTCAATCAAACCGAAATGTAAAGAAAAATTCAAAACCCACCATCATAAAAAACTTAAAGTCATCAATTAGTAAAAATAATTTACATAAATTAAGTGATTGAAGAAGAAAAATATCAAAAATTAGAGTATTTAGGAGGTAGGAATAAAAACCCTTACTTGGAAATTGAATCGATATAGAAGGAGACTGATGAGTGTTTAGCTGTTCGTACAGATCATATACGAACCTCAAATATAAGGAAACTATCGTGATTTCGGCAGAACCGAGAGATTTCTTCTCAATTATCCTTAATTTTATGGAAGTTTTCGTTCCTGGAAGTAAGCTATGCACAGGAATATAGCTAAAATCTGATTTAGAAGTATATTTTGTACAGGTTTCGGCGTGCATTATGAGGGGGCAAAAAATTATTTCCTGAGAATATTACACGAGATTTCTTTTTCCAGAAAATTTAGGGTCACTGGCCCCATTGTAAATTCTCCACTGCATACCGGTACGCATACTTAAGTACCCTGATTGAGCTTGTTTTTAGTTCACAAACTCCAGCATAAATTCACGGGATGTGAACTTCCGGAAATACGCGTACGGGTACCTGACTTAGCTCTGGACATCCTAAACCAGTAAAGTACGCATACTTTGGTTCAAGGATTTTGGACTTACACAAGTATGATTTCACATACAATGTTTATATCCATTCAAGGTTATATATATTCTAAACTCTCATTTCAATCATTGAAACATTCTTAGAGGATGTTATATAGTGGTTATTCACACACTATTTTTCATCAAAACGATTTTCAAGAGATTGAAACAATCAACATGACTTTTGCCACGAGTAAAGATGAACTTGGAAAAGGCGAAAGCTTACAAAAACATATTTCGAGAAATAGATAAGCGAGATAAACTCGGCTCGAATAACAAATGTGTGTAATCGAAGTCTATATAGTAAATATGACTTTTGTCTCAAGATATGAGATAAAATAGATAGACTGTTAAGTGATAGATAAGTTCAAGTCTCTACATACCTTTTTTTCGATGAAGATCCACCAGTTCCTTGAGTAGTTCTTCGTCTTTTCATGATGAATGTCGTGGAGTCTAGAGATCATCTACACTTACTATCCTAGTACGAGACTTAGCTATAAGTAGACTACAAATCAAGACTTGTAGTTTTGGAAACTAAACTTGACAAACAATCTTGAGATAGAAACGCTTGCGATTTCGATCGAGCAGTGCTCTAACACTTACTTCCGTACCATGTGTACTTTCAGCTGGGACTTGGTGAATTGAAACCTACCGATAACACTGCAGTTAGCTGATATGTCTGTTAAAATTCCTCGTGGTCTGATAGAATATGTTCTAATTGAGGTCGACAAGTTTATTTATCCTGTGGATTTCATGGTCTAAGATACCCAACATGTCCCTGACCCAGAGAACCAGATACCTGTTATTTTAGGTCGCCTATTTTTATCTACGTCTAATACGGTCATAAACTGTCAAAATGGTATTATGAATCTAGATTTTGGTATATGACTAATGATTTGAATAATTTTAATGTCAATAAGCTACATTATGAGCTAGATTACACGTGTATTGAAGAGGTGAACATGAACAGAACCTTAATTAAGGAGTCATTACCATACATCATATCGGAAGATCCATTGGATAGTTGTCTAGCCCATTTTAGCATGGACTTTGATGACGATAGCAACATTGAATAATTAAATGCTATGTTGGAATTTATTCCTGTGTAAGATACTGAGCGACGGAAAACTAGGTTCAAGCCATTACTAGCTTCCGAGTCTACCTTTGAAAAAGCGGGGGTCTAACAAAAACACCCAATATTTAGCTTAGCAATCTGTATGGACAAATTACGAAACACTTTCTAGAGAATAAACTAGACAGTTAGACTCAATCTAGGTAAAAGTATCTCAAGGAATTTATATCTAAATCTATCGATTTAATCTTACTCAAGCAAACATCGAGTCTCGATTAAAGAGAGATAAACTTGGAAGGTACGAAAGACCAATATCCAAGGATCAATCAATATAAATCAACAAACGTTAGGTCGGACTATCCAATTGATTGATCTAACGCACAGCCTGTATTATTTCTATTATATAAACAAATATAATTCGGAAAAGAAATAGCACAGACACCAGAAGTTTTGTTAACGAGGAAACCGCAAATGCAGAAAAACCCCGGGACCTAGTCCAGATTGAACACACACTGTATTAAGCCTCTACAGACACTAGACTACTCCAACCTAACTTCATACTGGACTGTAGTTGAACCCCAATCAGTCTCCCACTGATTCAAGGTACAGTTGCACTTCCTACGCCTCTGATCCCAGAAGGATACTACGCACTTTATTCCCATAGCTGATCTCACCCACAGCTAAGAGTTGCTACGACCCAAAATCGCAGGCCTTAATAATAAACAAATCTGTCTCACACAAACAAGTCTATTAAAGGATAAATCTGTCTCCCACATAAAAACCCTAAAGTTTTTGTTTCGTCTTTTGGTATATAATCAAGGAGAACATAAACCGATTGATAATTCGGTTTTATATTCCCGAAAAACAGCCTAGATTAATCAATCACCTTACAACAATCTTAATCGTATGGTAGAGAAACATGATGTCGTGGAATTACAAACGATGAGACGAAGGTGTTTGTGATTACTTTTTATATATTGCCTATCGGAGAAATCTCACGATCTCATGCCAATCAATATGATTGTACTCGTACGATAGAAGATGCAAGATCAGATTACACAACTGCGATAAAAGTAGTATCGGTCTGGCTTCACAATCCCAATGAAGTCTTTAAGTCGTTAACCTGGTTTTTGAAGAAGAAAACCAAAGGTTAAAGGAGAATCGACTCTAGCACGCAAACTAGTATCACACGGACGTGTGGGGATTAGTTTGTAGAGTTTCTAGATGTCCCCTTATATAGTTTTTCAAATCAGGGTTTCGCCTTGATCACAAAGCAAACGCTATCCACCGTTAGATGAAAATGTGATTTATATTCAAGCTAATATATTTCAACCGTTAGATCGAAATCTTAGCTTGTCATACACAAATGAAATGCACGCTTCTAGGTTTGATAACCGTACCCAAACATGTGCATAGTTGGTTCAATAATAGTCAACCAAAAGGTTAGCCATTTGAGAATTTCATACCAACCATTTTCTTCTTCACCATAACTAGTTCAAATGACTCACATGAACTAGTTAGAGAGTTGTTCAATTGCAAGGAAATCTCATGTACTACACAAGACACAATTGAAGCAAAAACGATTTGATTCACTCGAATCGGTTCATGAAATTTATAGCAACGGTTGGCAAAAGCATTCCTTAGTCAAATAAATATGAGTTCAAGAACAATCGTTTTTATACATAACCTATTCAAGTTCGCGGACTGGGTTCGCGGAATTAAGTTCCCGGATGGAGTTCTTAAACTCCAGCAGATATTCTCGGACGAGAACTTCCGCCAGTTCGCGGAATGGGTTCGCAGACTTGTCTCACGCACTTCTTCGGTTCTCTTGATCAACAAAGTTCGCAGACTTCGGTTCAAGGAATACATTGGTTAGATAGTCTAAAATCTCATTTCAATCATTGAAACATTCTCAGAGAACGTAATATAGTTAGTTATTCACAAAGCATTTTTCGTCATAGCAATTTTCAAAGTTATTGAAACTTATCATGACTTTCGTCATTAGGCAAAGATAAACTTGTTCGAAGCGAAAAGCTTACCAACACATATTTCGAGATATATATAGGCGAGGTATACTCGGCTCGAAATACCAAATGTGTATGATCTAGTCATATATATAGCATACGACTTTTGTCTCAAAGAGTAGGAGATAAAATAGATAGACTTTTGACTGACAGATAAGTTCAAGTCTCCACATACCTTTTAGTCGATAAGTTCCACTAGTTCCTTGAGTAGATCTTCTACTTGTATGATGAAGCGCCATGAAGTCCTTGATCTCAACTGCACTTACTATCCTAGTCCGAGACTTAGCAATAAGAGACTAGAAATCAAGACTTATAGTTTTGATCACTAACATTGACAAACATGCTTGAGATAGCAACACATGCGAGTTTGACCGAGCTATGCTCTAACAATCTTCCCCTTTGTCAATTTTAGTGAAATACTATCAATACATATGGAATACAAAAAAGATAATGAAACTTTAGTAGCTCCTATTCCATAAGTATAATCTTCAACATTACTCGAAATCTTCGCCGCTTCCAAGTACTCCAATGATACCAAAGGTTGTAAGTTTAGCATCACGTTGTTGAAGATCCGTAGCTATAACAATGAGAAAACATAAATCTCAATCATTGTTATACAGTGTCATAGTATTATTACACAGTGTCAAAATTTAATTTTATCACAACTTCAACAATAATACTTTGGTGATATGTATCACTCCACCTTAGTCAATACTCCATCTCAATCACGTAAATCACTCCCCCTTACACAATGATCCGAAAACCATATGTATTTGTAGTATGAACTACATATTAATTCTCCCCATTTTTGTCAATAAAATTGGCAAAGGTAAAAATAACGGGATCGTAATGAAATTTTCGTCAGAGACATTTCATGACCAAAAGAAAGAACACACATCAACTTATTTATATGCAGTCATATAACCGAAGCTAAGAGCATTCATCAAGGAGTTTAAAGATACAAGATAACCCCTCTAAAATTCCGCAGCCGCACACCCCTCAAGATATGACCATTAAATCACAAGTTCAAAAGAACTCTCCTCCATTAGATGTCATTCTCAAGGGAAGAGCAACCTTAATTTCAAGAGAAAAGAATGATTTTTATTGGACACCAAAAACCATGAGAATGATTTTTTATATCTAAAGCTCAATCAAATTAATCACAAGTAAACCTGTGATTAATTTAATTGTAATACATAATCAAATTAACCACAAGTGATCAATTTAATTTATTTGTCTCAACATAAGTAAACTTACGGAACCACGACTAAGATAACCATACAAAAGTGTGATTGGCTTAATCGTTCATATAATCAACACAAGAGGAATCTTACGGAGTATGGAATTACTCAACTAGACTAATTACAAGAGAACCCATAATTAATCTAATTGGAACACACAACCAAACTAATCACAAAAGTAATCAATTTAATTGTCATTTATTTTTCTCGACATAAGAGAACTTACGGAGCAATGACTAAATAACCAAATAAGATGATTATTTTAGTTCCAAATGCTCAACATAAAGTACCTTACGGAAGAACCAACCAAGATAATCAAAAATTAATCAACTTAGTCGTATCGTGCTCAACATAAGACACATTACGGAGCCTCAAGGTAATACATAAAAAATGGATCAATGAAGTTCAATACCGTGGAATACACAAGGATTCATTCTATCTTCAATCATTATATGCGTAACAATAATAGACATCATCCTTGCACACAAAAGATTTTAACCTATCTTCTGTCAAAGAATTGACAATATAGGCTTAACTTTTGTATATGTCAAAAGTCTATTCATTCTTAAAACCAATAAACGAATACCGATCATGAACGACTTTACTTTTGACAAAATATGGGACAACATAGTTCACGGACGTAAACACCAATATCCCATAACATATTGCAATATAACAAAACATAAAGTTTAAATACTGCAAAACCATCATCCTCCAAATATTTTTAGAATATAAACCAATAAATCTAAAAACATGAAGATGAAAATGTTGGACATAGCTATGTGTAATCACAATAATGCCTATTCCAAACTCTAGTAATGCTTCTCAAATACAAGAATAAATTCTCATAAGAAGTTTCCTAGGCATAAAGACAAACTCGTAATGCACATATAAGGTGATTTGTCCTTAGAGGGTAGAATCAATCTTTTTCACCCGGAATTATACCAAAAATAGCTACCAAAGGCGTATAAAATATTTTCTTAACAAGGAAGAACATACAAAGTCAATAAAGACCATGCAACATAGTTCACATAGGATGGTTTTGAACATTCAAGATTCCATACCACTACGTACTACTTTCCATTCTTGAACTTCCTTCTTTGTGATTCACCAACAAAATTCTTGTAAAAGCTACAAATTAGCTTAAGAGAGTAGTACTCCAATAATCCAAGTGCCCACGTTCAAGAGAAGTGGAACAAGTGCAACGAAACAGAGTAAAATACTCAAAAACAAGAGACAATACAAATACCAATCTTAACTCATCCAAATTCAAGGTTTCTCATCACGATTTTTAAGATAATTCAACGAGGAAGAGAGTGCAAAAATAATGAGGTCATTCCCATTTCGAGCAAAGAAATTACGGCCAAAACAAGGTTACCGAATATCGACGTCTACAGGCAAGTATGCACACGGGTTTGCAAACGAATTTTCCAGTTTGCTGACTGGGTTTGCGAACTTAAACCCCTGAATTTTGGTTTTAAATGATGTTATGCATACTTGGTATGTGTATCATGAATTCCAAACATCCCGAACTAATGTTTTCAAACCTAAACATTTACGAACCTTAAACACATATCAAGTTAGGTAGAAATGAACGATAATCAAGGAACATGGATCATTATAAGTGCTCAAACAAGTAATAAAAACATAAAACTTTCTCAAGTCTATAGACATACCTTTTTAGAAAAGTCCAATTGAGTTCTACAGCCTTACCGAATATAATCTTTGCGCCTCAGTTGTTGAGCTTCCCTCACCGTATACATAGCAGAGCATTTCTTGGTGAGGATGCACTTTCAACACAAACAAGTTGTGTTGAGGTGAACAATGTCTTGCTCACCATGGCACCAATAAAGAGTTTCTTTCCAACAACTTTTAAATCTTGTAGTGTTGAGAAACACCCAAGGAACTGTTTTTATAAGTCTATCAAAGAACTTCAAGAGAACCCAAAAAGATTTGTGTTTCTGATTTCTTGTTTTTCAACTTATAAAAAACAGTTTATGTAGATAGTTTTTAGTATTGCGAAGGGAAACTCTTTTGATAAAAAGAGACGTCTTAGATTTTTCATAAAATAAAACAATACTACTATCTTGATAGGAAGTAACAAGAATTGAGCAACGAATCAATTCATGCTTTGAGGTGACACACTCAGATGACTGAGATTTAAACTCCTCTTGTAATTCGTTTAGTTTATCACAACTACAGTAGAAACTCTTTAAATTAATAGCCTTGGGACCAGAAAAATTTATTAATTTAGAGAAATTATTAAATTAACGTGTTAAATTTTAGCTTGTGCAAGCCTAGTTGTGATCATCAAATTTTATTATTTTAAAGAGATAATTAATTTAACGAGTATTAATTTAAAGAGTTTATACTGTAATTGGATTACGCAGAGGAGGAGCATTGCTCCCACTGATTAGTAAATCAATATCAACCTCAACATGAATATTATTCATCATAACTTGATTTAGCCTGTCAAGAGATTCTTGCTCTTTCTAGAGGTATAACTCAACATCAAGAGATAAGCACTTCAAGAGATTTTATACCTGGTGTAGGTTTACATAGAATTTCTTCTACAGATTTTATTAAATCAGTCATGGAAGAAAATTCTAAAATCCCGGGATCTGGTGGTGCATTTGTTGAGATAGCACTACTGTCCATAGAGTCAGATTGCTACAAACAAAGAGTTGTAAGGTCTTAAACGTGTTTGCCTGCTCTGATACCAATTGCAAAAGCAGGGGTCTAACAACATCACCCAATATTTCGCTGACAAATCTGTATGGACAAATTACGAAACACTTTCTAGAGAATCAACTAGACATTCAGACTCAATCTAGGTAAAAGTATATCAAGGAATTTATATCTCAATCTCTCGATTTAATCTTACTCAAGCACACAGCGAGTCTCGATTAAAGAGATAAATTTGGACGGTACCAAAGACCAATATCCAAGGATCAATCAATATAAATCAACAACCGTTAGGTCAGACTATCCAATTGATTGATCTAGCGCACAACCTGTATTATTTCTATTATATAAACAAATATAATGCGGAAAAGAAATAACACAGACACCATAAGTTTTGTTAACGAGGAAACCGGAAATGCAGGAAAACCCGGGACCTAGTACAGATTGAACACACACTGTATTAAGCCGCTACAGACACTAGCCTACTCCAAGATAACTTCGGACTGGACTTTAGTTGAACCCCAATCAGTCTCCCACTGATTCAAGGTACAGTTGTACTCCCTACGCCTCTGATCCCATCAGGATACTGCGCACTTGATTCCCTTAGCTGATCACACCCACAACTAAGAGTTGCTACGACCCAAAATCGCAAGATTTAACAATAAACAAATCTGTCACACACAGACAAGTCTATCAAAGGATAAATCTGTCTCCCTCAGAAAAAACCCTAAAGTTTTTGTTTCGTTTTTTGATATATACTCAAGGTGAACAGAAACCAATTGATAATCCGGTCTTATATTCCCGAAGAACATCCTAGATTAATCAATCACCTCACAACAATCTTAATTGTATGGTAGCGAAACAAGATGTCGTGGAATCACAAACGATGAGACAAAGGTGTTTGTGATTAACTTTTATATCTTTCCTATCGGAGAACTCTCATAATCTCGAGAAAATCAATATGATTGTACACTTACGATAGAAGATGCAAGATCAGATCACACAACTACGATAAAAGTAGTATCGGTCTGGCTTCACAATCCCAATGAAGTCTTTAAGTCGTTAACCTGGTTTTGGAAGAAGAAAACCAAAGTTTAAAGGAGAATCGACTCTAGAATGCAAACTAGTATCACACGGACGTGTGGGGATTAGTTTTGTAGAGTTGCTAGATGTCCCCTTATATAGTCTTTCAAATCAGGGTTTCGCCTTGCTCACAAAGGAAACGCTATCCACCGTTAGATGAAAACCTGATTTAGATTCAAGCTAATATATCTCAACCGTTAGATCGAAATTTTCGCTTGTCATACACAAATGAAATGCACGTTTCTAGGTTTGATAACCGTACCCAAACGTGTGCATAGTTGGTTTAATAATAGTCAACCAAAAGGTTAGCCATTTGAGCATTTCATACCAACCATTTTCTTCTTCACCATAACTAGTTCAAATGACTCACATGAACTAGTTAGAGAGTTGTTCAATTGCAAGGAAATCTCATGTACTACACAAGACACAATTGAAGCAAAAACGATTTGATTCACTCGAATCGGTTCATGAAATTTATAGCAACGGTTTGCAAAATCATTCCTTAGTCAAATAAAGATGAGTTCAAGAACAATCATTTTTAGACATAACCTACTCAAGTTCGCGGACTGGGTTCGCGGAATTAAGTTCCCGGATGGAGTTCTCAAACTCCAGTAGATATTCTCGGACGAGAACTTCCGCAAGTTCGTGGACTGGGTTCGCTGACTTGGCTCACGCACTTCTCTAGTTCTCTTGAGCAACAAAGTTTGCAGACTTCGGTTCAAGGAATACATTGGTTATATAGTCTAAACTCTCATTTAAATAATTGAAACATTCTCAGAGAACATTATATAGTTTGTTAATCACAAACCATTTTTCGTCAGAGCAATTTTCAAATTAATTGAAACTTATCATGACTTTCGTCACTAGGCAAACATAAACTTGGTCGAACCGAAAAGCTTACCAACACATATTTCGAGATATAGATAGGCGAGGTATACTCGTCTATAAATACCAAATGTGTATGATCTAGTTCATATACATAGCATGAGACTTTTGTCTCAAAGAGTATGAGATAGAATAGATACACTTTTGAGTGACATATAAGTTCAAATCTCACCATACCTTTTATTAGAGAAGTTCCACCGGTTCCTTGAGTAGATCTTCTACTTGTATGATGAATTTCCATGAAGTCCTTGAGCTCAACTGCACTTATTATCCTAGTCCGAGACTTAGATATAAGAGACTAGAAATCAAGACTTATAGTTTTGATCACTAACATTGACAAACATGCTTGAGATTGCAACGCATGCGAGTTTGACCGACCTATGCTCTAACAACATTAATCCCTTATTCAGAAGAAGCTTCTAAGTTGGACCTTGAATATGCATTTTTAGGCCCATCTGAGACTTTACCTATGATTATAGATTCCGATCAGGAGAGTAGGCCAGAGATCGTGCTTCAAAAAAATAAGGAAACTTTAGGGTTGACCATAGAGGATATGAAACATATAAGTCCTACAGTTTGTAGGCCTCAAATGCATTTAGAGGATGAACCACCTGATTATATATAACTTAGAGAAAGCAATTGACCTTCTTCATGAACCCGACGGTCTATGAATTAGGAATATTATGACTATTCTATCTAGAGACACCCAAAATTCTAAGTTTGGGTATAGTGATCGTCAAGTATGCCCTTTAGAAATATCTAACTTGGGACTCGATCATAGTGTGCCAGGGGTATCACTTGAGTCTCTTCTGACTCCACAACTCGATCCTTTGGATAGTATCGAATAGGAAATTTAGGAATTAGAAACCCATAGTTTGGAAGAATCTGTTTGTCAAGACACTCATATAAAACCCAAGTAGGAATCGCAAATAAACCCATTTTCCTTGCAAGAAATTTTAGATAAGGTGGTGCTCTGTTTGTTCATTTTTCTAATCTGGTGCAGTTGTTTCATAATTGTGGAAGTTTGATTTGGTTTTGTTGACCCACATTTGTTTCGACTATTGATATATGATTTCAAAAGGTAATTATACATTTAGGGGTATTTGACGTATGGCTGGAGACTTTAATATTAGCACTTCTTGGGAGGTAAGCCATGCTCATGTAACACGGTAATATCTTTCTTTAACTCTTTGTTTTAAAATAGTAACAATATCTCTTTGTTCATGCTTTTAATTTTATCGTTAGAACATTGAGGACACTGTTCAATTTAAGTTTGGGGTTATAAGAGAAACTTTTTAGTTGAATTATTAAACTCCAGAGCCTAGAAATTTATGCCTAATAAGGATGGCACTAACCAACTTAAGTGGATGGAAGAATCTTGGTTGTAGGAGTTGAGGAACCAATCTGAGTGGGTGAAAACATCTATATAGAGTCTATTCATAAAATCACAGAGCTCCGGTGTTAGAAATAACATGATAGTTTCACCGTATCTCAGAATCATCTTATTACTTTTATTTTTTATTTTTTGCACAATTTTTATGTTCATGTCTGTTGGGTTGAAATAAGGTGACTGGGTTACTATTTAAAAAAAAAAAAAAAAAAAAAACC